>NC_057814.1:592559007-592561399 GCF_018294505.1 Triticum aestivum | reverse complement strand
GGGTTGGTTTCGCGCGCGGGGGGTCTGATTTTCCGTTTTCGGCTGTCTGGTCGCGCGCGCGGGGTGGCTCCTTCCTTTTCTGGGAGAGCGCTCGGGGCTGCGATCTGGCGCCCGTGCGCCCGCGAGCCTGGTCCATTTTTATTTAAATATTATGGCAAATTTACATTTATAGAACATGGCAACTTTTACTATGTATAATTGTGTAGCCATGATATTTTCTTAGTTATTTCAATGGCAAAAGTACTACATTTTTGCCATGGCAAATTTGACTCCATTTTATGCCATGGCAAACTTCTTTAATTAACATGTTAAAAAACATGCAAACTTGCCATGGAAAAGTTATAGATGTTCAAATACATGGCAAACTTTGCCATGGTAACTTTAGATGTTCACAAACATGGCAAACTTTGTAGATGTTCAAAAATATGGCAAATTTGCCGTGGCATTTTAAAATGGTCAAAAACATCGCAAACTTTAATGTGTGCAAAAACATGGTAACTTCTTTTAATTAAGTTTGTTCAAAAACATGGCAAACTTTTTTTAATTAACATGTTCACAAACATGCAAACTTGCCATGGAAACAAAAGATGTTAAAAAACATAGCAATTTAAGATGTCAAAAACATTTGCAAACTTGCCATGGCAAACTTAAGATGTGCAAAAACATGTCAAACTTCTTTTTTAATTAAGTTTGTACAAATATATGGCAAACATGAACATGACAAACTTGCCATGACAACTAAAGATGTTAAAAAACATGGCAAGCTAAGATGTTCAAACCCATGGCAAACTTGCCATGGCAAATAAAATCAGTATTTGTTTATAGATGTGAAATTTTCCATGGCAACTAAATGCATTTTTTGCCATGGTTCGTTGTGTCTTTTTGCCATGTCCGTCCGAAGAATGTTTGTCATGGCCATTTTACAAATTAGTTTGAGAACACGGCAAGTTTGAGAACACGGCAAGTTCTTTCAAGTTTGAGAACATGGCAAAAAGGTTTGATCCTTTGAAATTTGTTTTGCCATGGGGATTACATGAACGATATCATTACAACTTAAGATGTTTTCTTTACTTTTTTCTAATTAAATTCTGTGTCTAGAGAGAACCTTTTTCACCATATCACTTCATGGAAAGTTTTTTTTGTAAATTTCGTAGTGATGGCAACTTTTCATAGTGTAGAGATGCAGATTGCCATGAACTTCTTCCTTTTTTGTGCCATTTTTAAAAACATAAACTTGAACATGGCAATTTATTTCATAGAATGGCAATAGTCAATGACATTTTTATCGTGCAAAAGACCAGTGTTTATTAGTCACAGAAAAACTGAGTTTTTTAGTAGTCATAACTTAATATGGGCTTTATTTTTCGTTTTTCTTTTCACAGGAAAAAGGCCTGTAGGCCCACTTTATCTACTGGATCGTGTGCTTTGTGTAACGACAAGTTTGATCGTTACGGGAGGTGAGGCGTTCGGGCTGGAGGTTCTTTTCCACCGAACGAATTCGTTCGATCCTTCTCCACTCCAGCACGAACGAGTCGTTCGGCCTGGGAGTCTCCCAGGCCGAACGGTCGGCACTTATCGGTGTCCATAATCCTTATACTCGGCAACGTAGGACGGCAAACATCGGCCTCGGCGCCCCGACAAACTGAGGGGGTCCAACGTACGTGCACTTACGCGGTTGCTGTCAACCTCCCGCACGTACACTCCGGTGCTAGCTAGCTACTTCAGCGTTTTGGTGCTTACCATCTCCTGTCTCCTGGATTAAGAGGAAATGGAATAGCTTTAATCAAGTTTTTTGCTATGTCTTTTTCTTCTTCTTTGGAGTCTAAAATTTCGACGTATCTTTAGGCACACGTACGAGTTTGATTTGGGGCTAATAGGAAATGGAATAGCTTTGATGCACGAGCTTCTAGTGATGTCGCTGTCACGTTATATATATTATTCTGGCGATGGGTTGTGACTGGGATCTGTCGTAGAGAAAATTTCGGATTATCTTCGGTGCGGAGGGGTCACGTTGTCCCTTGACGTGACTGGTTTTGTAGGTCTTAATCACACACAGGTCAATAGCAAATCAAGCTTCGAAAGAGGGTATCAGTTTTCCTGAAAAATGACCTTTCCGGGGTCTCTAAATTAGTTGGTTCACCGACCCACTAATGCCTCATAGCGACATTGATTGAACATCTAGGCATTTTTGTTCAATTTAATTCTCTCGCACTTTTTAGGGATGTTTTGGTGCTTTTCAGTGAGATGTGACTGTGAGTGGCCTGCAGAATTAGTGGCTTTCCCTCGAGGTGATACATCACAAAATCTATCTACTTTTTGAGCAGCATTGTAGTAGATAGGAGTATTCTTTATGAGCATATCCTGACATATGGAAATAGAGCTTTTCCATGTA
>NC_057814.1:592544251-592558997 GCF_018294505.1 Triticum aestivum | reverse complement strand
ATAAGGCTGACTAGCTATGTGCATGTTCAAAAGACTTTTTACGGGAAATTGAACTTTCGGATTAAGTTGACAAGCTATGGTTGGAAAACGAGCAGAGTGAGGACATGTACAGTGGGGTTGACTCAGCTGTCTGTAAGCAAGCACACATAGGATATTTGATTACGTGGTGGGAAAAGAAAGAAGAGAGAGAAACCAGTCGTCTGTACAATTACCGACTGTCTAATGGCACAAAAATCGCTGCTTAGCGACGTCCAACCTCCTCTGCATCTAGTAGTTTTTCGTTCCAAGATCGATACAACCACCGCATGATTTTACAAGCTATACAGACTAGTAAATAGACAATGCGTTGTAAAGGGTGTTTGTAGTAAACAACTAAATAGACTATATCTGACATGGACAGGGGCTATAGATAGAATCTGTCTAGACTGTTGTACATGCCCCGAGGACCCATACTGAAAATTAGCGGGGAGAGAATAAGGTGGAGTTGTTTCCGAAGTTGCTTTCTGTAAATGTTCCCCCGTAACGCTAGGGTTTTTGGTCTAACAATACAAAACCCCTTGTTGCTAATTAGCTTGAGCAAACATCATTCGCGAAAAAAGCTTGAGCTAACATGCATGACCGTACAAATACGCAGCTCGCTTCCAACTTTTCTAGTCGACATGTGTCGGAAAGTTTTTCTAGTCAATCCCGAACTTCAGTAGCTTAATAGGACAACCCCATCAATAGTAGAGTAGATGCCATGAAATCGTACACATGCTGGTAAGAAGAAAACATCTATTCTAGTATTGCCTTCTACGGTCAATCATGTCATCTACTGACCCTGACTTCATCGACTAGACCCATAGACCCATCACACACACATGAGATCGGATTACCAATGACGCACCATGACACACATACTGCTCATCAATGTCATTGTTACCTCATGAATCGCAATGCGACATATCCGGCTAGTACCAGCTCTTGCAACGATGCTAGCTACTTTGTATCACCGTGACGGAGCCACAAAGAAATATTGTGTGTACATAATTATCTGTTCTACTTTGGCGATAGACATGAGGCATTGATATAGCTTTGTTGTTCCTTCACACTCCTCCATCCTAAGGTCCATTAGTCCATGTAACAATTTGTAGGCGCTGGCACCAGAGACCCTCAAAGCAAGCCTAGTCCGCAGATATAACGCCGACCAGCCTCAGCCGGCTAGGCCCACCACTTGTTCTTACGCCATAGCCAATGCACAACCCCATCGAAGATAGCAAACCAGACCCTGGATCAAGGCATTATGGAATATCATAGGCACTGTTGCGCAACAAGCCAACATGTACAACACCAATGAAACCGCCATGTCGTCAAATTTCGTGAAACCTATGAGACGTGTGCTCCCTAAAGACTTCCGTGAACTATTGATTGACCGGAGTGCCACACCACAACACATGACGATAGACAAAAGAAAAATCTTCAACTTGAACTTCATGAAAAGAGTCATTTGATTTTTCAGTGGTGCCATCAAATAATTTTTGGTGCAGCCAGCAAAATAAATAAATAAATGGTGCAAATCAAATCATGTAAAAAAATGTTACAATCGCGAACCAACCTGTGGTCGGATGGTTAGACGCACAGTGGTATCTCCAGCCCACCAGGGTTAGTCCTGGTGCTCGCATTATTTCTGGATTTTCGGCGATGCGCTTTCAGTGGGAGGAGACGTTCCTGTCGACGACGAGGCGCCTACGGTGACTTTGTAATCTCAAGATGATACGTCGACTTAGTCTCTCAAAGGTGTTCATAGGGATAGGGTATGTACTGTGTTCAGAAAAAAAAATGTTACAATCATTGGTCTTTCGTATTGCCGCGTCAAAAGAGCCCCGAGGATCGAATGAATTAACCGTGGTCCGTACAAAAGGTATATATATCTCCACGTCCGATCTCCTCTGGGTTGGTTCCTCCGTAGTACCTAAAGCACGTTAGCCTCGGATCTCGCGCCGTCCTCCAATTTTGTGCCTGTGCGTGCCTCCTTGTGCTTAGACGCGCCGCCCTCCACGTAGCAGATATAGTACAGTAATTTATCTGATGACACAGGAATCATGCAGATCTTAATCCTATAGTGAGTGTCCATCCGGGTTAAAGCAGGGACAGTGCCGCTAAACAAAGCTTGAGGCTAATGATGCACCCCATGTTGTAGATCTAGGCTGTCTAATACGGAGTAGATCTGAATTCTCAAAAGAAGAAAAAAAAAACAGAGACATAGTTAAATCAGGCTGCAGCAATCATCCTTGAGTATCGTGCTTGCAATGATGCAGAGGCTGAGACGGAACAGACACATGGAAGCAGCAGAGCAGGAGTCGGGCTCTGAATTTATATAAATGGGGCAAAGATCAATCGGAAACAAGAAGGTATCCGATGATTTGGACGCTTGCTGCGCTGCGCGTAGCTGCTTGGCGCCTACCGCTCGCCGCCGGATACTGTCATTAAGCTTAACGACAGTGATTAGCGGTAGCCTAATCGTTACTATAAGTAGACCGAATCCGCCGGTGTGATTGTTAATCAGGATCATGCATGGTTACTTTAGGAGAGTCAAGAGCAGAAATGACCGGACATCCATGCGCGGAACTTATACAATGGTACTATAAGTGTATATCACCTAAAATTATTGATGAGTTGGAATATAGGGAACTACAAAATGGTTTCTCCTAGTTAAGAGATAACTTCTTACTCCGTCCGATCCATATTACTTGTCGCCAAAAAAATTGAAAAGTTGTTTCCGGCCATTTCTGCAAAAAAATGAAATGTTGTTTTTGTCTACTTAGATACTCCACCTAGATGTGGTAAATGATAACTTTGGCAAGGTATAGGTGCACCTAGCCAGATGTCGATGCATGTTGTGTCAATCTAGCTTTCTTCGCTGCGACATGGAGGGAGGCCAAGCAGTGGAAGAAGCAGTATAATTTGGCTAGAGTAGATCGATTACCAGTGGCGCACGTACGTAGCATGTGGCGGTGTATGATATCCCATTCTTACTAGTACATGGGGCCCTGACACCTGCTCATGAAAACGTAAAGAAACAAAAGCATGGAGTTATTAGGTGGTGGCAAACCTACATCATATCGTACACAAATACTTAAACATGTACAACTACCACTTGGCCTTTAGTACGGATCTGGATCATGTCGAGCTTATCTTATGGCGGGAACACGTAGAGATACATGCATGGTAGGAGTAAGTGTGGGTGGTCCTGATCGATCAGCTTGTTTTTCTTTTTTCAAACCATAGCTATCCTGTGCCACCACTGCACGTAGTACGCTGTTTACGCTGTTGGAGTAGTAGTAATAGATTTTAGGTGTGAGGCAGGGCGACGTGGGTGCCAGTGGACGCTTTGAGTAAAGATGACTGCAAATAAATTTATCTATAGACTGTTGCTGTGTGATTCAGTGATTGTACCCTGGCGCACAACATTGTTTATCTACGTAGAGTACTATTTTAATCATGCTAGCCATCTGTTTTATCATCTTCCTTTTCTTACGGCCTCCTCATGTGTTTGTTCTCTGGTCTGGCGGAGACAGAGATATGGCCTTCCTTACTTTAATTACTGGGGTAGATACAAATTTCAATATCTCGTCTTGTTTCCAGAAGAGGGTTTAGTTTTGCAATTTCACATACGCTCATATGTGGAGTACGTATGTGCCGTACGTAATTAAGGTTGACACGCATGGTGCAGAACAGCGGGAGTGATTTTGACTCGCGTACGTCGATAGTACAACCTTGGTTAATTAATTTGCTGCGACTATGCACCAGTAGAAAAAGAGGCTTCCATACGCCCCCATTAGTCCCTAAAATAATCGAACCGCGACCAAAGGGGTCTTTAGTCGCGGTTCGGGAGGAGACCCGCGACCAACTATCTGGGCCCAGCGCGCTCGGTCGACAGCTGGCGGACGGGAGGGGCTTTAGTCCCGGTTGGCCTGGCCAACCGGGACTAAAGGTCCTCAGGCTGGCCCGAAGGCCTTTAGTCGCGGTTGGCCAGGCCAACCGGGACTAAAGGCCCATCCCTATATATAGGACTCAGCTCACTTCACTTAGCCACAATTCAGAAGGAGGGTGGTGGGTTTGCTTTTGGTTCCTCCTATGCACACAAGGTGTTCGATGAAATGCCCGAGAGCATGAAACAAACATGATATGAAGTGTCCGAGCCACACTTGAGCTTTCTCATTTATTTTTCCTCCGCGATCGCGGTTAGCAACTTGAACCTTTCATGTGTCATTGATAAAATATGCATGTGTGTAGTTCATTGTTTAATTTGTATTATTTCTAGCTAGTTAGTTTAACAAATGCATGATGGTTAATTATATACTTTATATAATAATAATGCAGATGAATCGGCAATGGATGTACGGTCCCCGACTCTCCGGCGAGTTCACTACGGGTTTGAAAGATTTTCTCGTAGTGGCAAATGCGAACAAGCAGCGAGGTTTTATTATCTGTCCATGTGCTGCCTGTAAGAATCAGAAGGGTTACTCCTCCTCAAGAGACGTTCACATGCACCTGCTTCGGCACGGTTTCATGCGAAGCTATAATTGTTGGACCAAGCATGGAGAAAGAGGGGTTAGAATGGAAGAAGATGAAGAAGGGGATGATATCGATGACAACTATCATGATCATTTCGGTGATGCTTTCATGGAGGATGATGCTGAAGGTGGGGAAGGGTTAGGTGAAGGTGAAGAAGAGGCACATGATGAGCCCGCTGATGATCTTGGTCGGACCATTGCTGATGCACGGAGACGCTGCTAAACTGACAAGGAGAGGGAGAATTTGGATCAGAGGATCACAAAAAGTCGTTGTACCCAGGATGCGATAATAGTCTGAAAAAGCTGGGCTGCACACTGGATTTGCTAAAATGGAAGGCACGGGAAGGTGTAGCTGACTCATCATTTGAAAATTTGCTGAAAATGTTGAAGAATATGTTTCCGAAGAATAACGAGTTGCCCGCCAGTACGTACGAAGCAAAGAAGGTTGTCTGCCCTCTAGGTTTAGAGGTTCTGAAGATACATGCATGCATTAACGACTGCATCCTCTACCGCGGTGAATACGAGAATTTGAATGAATGCCCTGTATGCACTGCATTGCGTTATAAGATCAGAGGCGATGACCCTGGTGACGATGTTGAGGGCGAGAAACCCAGGAAGAGGGTTCCCGCCAAGGTGATGTGGTATGCTCCTATAATACCACGGTTGAAACGTCTGTTCAGGAACAAAAAGCATGCCAAGTCGTTGCGATGGCACAAAGAGGACCGTAAGTCCGACAGAGAGTTGAGACACCCCGCTGATGGAACACAATGGAGAAAGATCGACAGAGTGTTCAAAGATTTTGCAGCTGACGCAAGGAACATAAGATTTGGTCTAAGTACTGATGGCATGAATCCTTTTGGCGAGCAGAGCTCCAGCCATAGCACCTGGCCCGTGACTCTATGCATCTACAACCTTCCTCCTTGGTTGTGCATGAAGCGGAAGTTCATTATGATGCCAGTGCTCATCCAAGGTCCAAAGCAACCCGGCAACGACATCGATGTGTACCTAAGGCCACTAGTTGATGAACTTTTACAGTTATGGGGCAGACCTGGTGTACGTGTCTGGGATGAGCACAAAGAAGAGGAATTTGACCTACGAGCGTTGCTTTTTGTAACCATCAACGATTGGCCTGCTCTCAGTAACCTTTCGGGACAGACAAATAAGGGATACAATGCATGCACGCACTGCTTACATGAGACTGAAAGTGTACGTTTGGGTAATTGTAAGAAGAACGTGTACCTGGGTCATCGTCGATTTCTTCCCCGAAATCATAACGTAAGAAAGAAAGGCAAGCATTTCAACGGCAAGGAAGATCACCGGCCGAAGCCTGCGGAACGTACTGGTGCTGAGATATTTGATATGGTCAAGGATTTGAAAGTCATCTTTGGAAAGGGTCCTGGCGGACAATCAGTTCCGCGGGGAGTTGACGGGCACGCACCCATGTGGAAGAAGAAATCTATATTTTGGGAGCTAGAATATTGGAAAGTCTTAGATATCCGCTCTGCAATCGACGTGATGCATGTTACGAAGAATATTTGCGTGAACCTGCTAAGCTTCTTGGGCGTGTATGGGAAGACAAATGATACAAAGGAAGCACGGCAGGACCAGCAACTTTTGAAAGACCCAGATGACCGGCATCCGGAATGGTTTCAAGGTCGTGCCAGCTACGCTCTTACCAAAGAAGAGAAGGTCATTTTTTTTGAATGCCTGAGCAGTATGAAGGTCCCGTCTGGCTTCTCGTCGAATATAAAGGGAATAATAAACATGGCGGACAAAAAGTTCCTAAACCTGAAGTCTCACGACTGCCACGTGATTATGACGCAATTGCTTCCGATTGCTTTGAGGGGGCTCCTACCGGAAAATGTTCGAGTAGCCATTGTGAAGCTATGTGCATTCCTCAATGCAATCTCTCAGAAGGTAATCAATCCAGAAGATCTACCACGGTTACAGAACGATGTGGTCCAATGCCTTGTCAGTTTCGAGTTGGTGTTCCCACCATCCTTCTTCGATATTATGACGCACCTCCTGCTCCACCTAGTCGAAGAGATTTCCATTCCCGGTCCTGTATTTCTACACAATATGTTCCCCTTTGAGAGGTTCATGGGAGTATTAAAGAAATATGTTCGTAACCGTGCTAGGCCAGAAGGAAGCATCGTCAAGGGCTATGGAAATGAGGAGGTAATTGAGTTCTGTATTGACTATGTTCCTGACCTTAAGCCGATTGGTATTCCTCAATCGCGGCACGAGGGGAGACTAAGTGGAAAAGGCACGATCGGAAGGAAATCAACGATATGTATGGACGGTCATTCTATGACTGAAGCACACCACACAGTTCTGCAAAATTCCAGCTTGGTGGCTCCGTACTTCGAGCAACACAAGAATATTTTACGCTCGGACAACCCGGGGAAGCCTGAATCCTGGATTAGAAAGGCCCACATGGAGACTTTCGGCAGTTGGTTGCGAAAACATTTAATGAATGACAATGATGTTGGAGATCAGCTGTACATGTTGGCCAAGACACCATCTTCGACTATAACGACTTTCCAAGGGTACGAGATAAATGGGAATACATTTTACACCATCGCCCAAGATAAAAAGAGCACCAACCAAAACAGTGGTGTCCGCTTTGATGAAGCAACCGAGAATGGGCAAAAGGTCACATATTATGGTTACATAGAGGAGATATGGGAACTTGACTATGGACCCTCCTTTAAGGTCCCTTTGTTCCGGTGCAAATGGTTCAAGCTAACAGGAGGTGGGGTAAAGGTGGACGAGCAATACGGAATGACAATGGTGGATTTCAACAATCTTGGTTACCTTGACGAACCATTCGTCCTTGCCAAAGATGTCGCTCAGGTTTTTTATTTGAAGGACATGAGTAGCAAACCGAGGAAACGGAAAGATAAGAAAACGATCAGTACATCATGCGATGATCCAAAGCGCCACATTGTTCTTTCAGGGAAAAGAAACATCGTGGGAGTGGAGGACAAGACAGACACACTACAAGAGAATTGAGATACTGTGACGAAAATCCTCGTGACGGTGGTGGACAACGTCACACAAATACCTAATGTGTGATGTTTTGTAGGTGGCGTCACCGATCACCATGAATCGGTGACGGTTAACGTCACAAAATCGCCTCGGCGGTTGAGTGCCACCGGTCTGCCAATTTCTATGACGGGTTAGTAATTTCCCCGACGAATCAACTAGAGTCACCGAATATTACGAATGTGTGCAATGATACTTTTTTTGTCATGTAATGTGTTCCAGTGGTTCCCGCCATAGTTGCTTCACTGGTTATTGAGAGGTAGGACCCGCATACCATTGTTGGAAGTAGGACCCACCATACTGTTTTTTTCACAGTCAACTGAGCATTGTAATTATTTTGTTCCATTGCCCGGGGAAAACGTTATTTTGTTCCCTCTAATATGAAGACACAGTGGCCAGGTAAGAAAAAACTTGATCCATGCATTCGTGAGTTGATGTTAGTTCGTTCTATCACAAAAATAAAAATAAAAATATTTTATAAGTTAACAAGAAAAAGTTTGGTAGAGGGAGTTTGAACCCCGGGACCATTATGGTCTCCCTCTAACGACGTTGCTAATAGGCTAGAGTTTAGAGAGTACTAATGTAAGTTGTGCTAAAATATATATAAGGAACCCGCAAAAAAATAAAATTATATGGTCGTGGACTATATCGATCGGTTCCTCTGTTCTAGCTAGCGCCAGGCACGGCATGGCACGGTTCAGTTCCCGCTAGCAGCTGTTCTAACTTTTTTTCTTTTTGAGCAGCAGCTGTTCGTAACTTCGTATGTGACGGGCGTACCATAGGTCCATATAGCCCATAGCGCAGCAAGCCCAGCAAAACGTTCTTTCCTTAATTTTCTATACGTGGGCAAGGCCTGAAGCTAGCTCAACTGGGCATATAAGCAGCGACCTTTTTTTCCTTCGTCCACCTTCTCCTCCACCTTCTCCTCCCAGAGCGAAACCCTATCTATCTGATCTCGTTTTCTTTCGCTCGTGTGGCGGCGGCGATAGATCGGAGGAAACCAAGCGCGACGACGGCAGCAGGAGTAGCTGCTCTCCGCCCTCTCCCGTAGGGTACCTTGAGGGCCCCCTTCCGCGGAAGCTGCCAGTGGCGTCCGGGCTCTCCATGGCGCGCAGCGGTGGACCCAGCGTGCGCCGCGGCCGGACAAGCCTGGTCGCGCGGCGGTGGCCCGACCTGTGTGCGTGACGTGAGTTCTCAGTGTGAGTGCCTGCATCCGTGCGTCTCCGATCCATCTCGTGTGATTGAAAGGACTGAACTCTCACTCGGTGGTTCCACTCGTCCATACACTTCTCAATTCCATCGGAGCAAATGAGGGAGAGGAGGAGTCATGGTGATGTGGGTACTGGCATGGCTTCCTTGAGCGGAATACCGGATTAGCCTATGACACCCACCTCATCTCCTTCGTCATGGACTACCGCCACAGAGTATGATGATTAACTAATGAGTCGGGCCATAGTTGTCTGACCTTCTGCAGTACATCGCATTGACCCTCTGTTTTTCTTCTTTTGGGGTTATGTCCATCAGATTGACATGGATCACAGACCACAGGGGCAAGGGGGAGTTCCGCAGGTGGACCGTGAAGCTCGACCAGCAACCTATGTTAACTAACATCTGTACAACGCTAAACTCTCTGCTCCCAGTTTAGATGAACCACTTCGTGCGGAGATTGTTTCAGATATCAGTTTTGTTATGTTACTCCATGTTAGTGATTTCTTATTGGTCAATCGTAAACTGAATTGTACCTGTTCCGATTTATCTTTTAGATAAATTATTATGAGAACCGAGATAGTACATGTGAAATGAGTTAGTAATTAAATAGTTAGCTGCAGTAAAATATTTTCATTATGCTGATGCTCCCACAGTATTGTTGTTATTGTTGAGGCAGTGTGAATAGATTCGCAAGTGAATTGCTGTTGAACTGCAGTGGGACTTTTATGAGAAATTCGATATGATTTTGGCAAATTACTAATGGAGAACTAACTTACTAAACTCATTTGTGGAAATCTGAAGTGTTACTGACTATATGTTAATGCAGATTACTATCCGAGCAAGAAGATACTACAACTAAAGATCAAAGTCTAGACGCGCTTTTTATTCAGCCTATGACCATAGCATAATTGTAAGTAATTTATTTTCAGATGGAAGTGTCTTATTGATCACACTTCCAGTCAATGTGTCCCCGTCAAACTAATAATTCAATGTGTCCCATGGACAATAGCTGAGCTATGCTAAAGTTGTTCATGCTTTTTGTCGAATATTCCCCTTTTTGCGCCATTTTAATTTGTGAAGGAGTGCCTACTACAAATGCAAATTTGTTTCTCTCGGGATTTCAAACATTCAGTTGAGCTATTATTTACGTGTGTCCTCTTAATTTCAATAGTTCTATTCTATTACTTTATGATGTATTGATAAGTGTTTGTTCCAATCTTATATCTCATATTACTTTTTATGCTCACAAAAACATGTTTAGTTCTTATCATATCACTTATTAGGGAAGTACTAACATGTCTTGTTTTTTTTATTCCAACCTACAGCTCCGAGTTATAACATGCATGTTGTTCTTTGTTGTAAAGGTGGATGGTTTTCTGTAACTCAATTCATACTGCTATATTTATGTCTTTGTTTCAAATAGGCTAATTCAGAAGTCATTTTTCAAGAAGTTGATATGGACAAAGGAAGATCAGAACAACTCTAGTCGCCTTCAAGAAGAGAAGAGGCATCCAACAAAGGCTCCAAGTTTTGATGAAGGTGTGAGCTAAGAGTCACACCAACAAAGTCTCTATTGAAGTCACCCAAAATTAAAAGATGTTGTATTGGATGATTATGTAGCTTGGGTTATTTTGGATGGGGCATGTAAGTGTTATGTGTAATATGCATGCTATTTTAGAGACCCTAGCTTGTAATGTGCTGTGAAAAATGGTCAATGGAAAGATGGGCTTAAAAATACCACAACCCCACAATACATTTTGAACCAGACCAAACAAAAATAAAAATAGAGGAAAAAATTACAAATAAAATAGTTCTTAAAAAGGCTAGTAGGAAATGACAACGTCTCCATAAAAATGGGTGGGCTCGATTAGCCACTATTGGGTTGCAAATTGGCTATGGCCCATCAAAAAATTAGATACACAAATAGAAAATAAGCTGAATTATTGGGCTTAGCCCATTTGGAAACCCAGTGAGCATTAGCCCGCCAAATATCTAGTGACGACAACTACGTCACCGAAGGTCCCATATCCGGTGACGTTTTTTGTGCGCCGCGTCACAAGGAATAATCTGTGACGGGGATTCCGTGACGATGCTGGTGACGCGTGAAAAATGTCACCTGTGAGTATTTTGTGACGTTTTTAGCTATTACATGACATTTTTTAGCTCGTCATAGTAGGTCTGATCTCTTGTAGTGACATGTCAGAAGATTATAATATGTTTGGTGAAATTCCGCCCTTCAAAGTGAACACTGACCCAAGCATTAAGTTAAATGATGAGGATGCTCCATGGATATGGCACAATCGTAAGCAAGCAGGGACACAAGGGAAGAATTGATGTGTAATAATTTATTGTACCAAACTTTGTTGAATGGATCATGTGAATTAAAACGTACGATGGCGAATCCGGATGATTTGTATTTGGTCGATGAACTGAATGATGTATCAAACCTTTTGTCAAACCTTCAAGGGATCGAGGATGTAGAACAAAACAATCGGTATCGCCATCATACAGCCCTGCCGTGGCTACTGAGTGCATATATGCATACCAAAACTAGTGCTCAATAAAAAAACTGAAAAGGAAAAAGAAAAGGAAAGAGAGAGCAGAGAGGAAAAAGAAAAGGAAAAAGAAATGGAAATTTATTTGGGAATAATTGTATAAATCATTAAATTTGAGCGGCGGCGGAGGAAAAAGAAAAGGAAAAACAAAATACTTGGCAGTGCTCAAACAAAAACTTCTATGCAAATTAGTGCTCAGTAAAAACTGAAAAGGAAAAAGAAAAGGAAAGAGAGAGCAGAGAGGAAAAAGAAAAGGAAATTTATTTGAGAATAATTGTATAAATTTGACCAAAAAAACATCAATTTTATTTTTTAATAGCTCTTAATCATTCAACCGTCGCTGCTCCTCCTCTATGTCCCCTTAATCTTATTTTTTAATTCCTTTATACTTAATTAATTTTTACTACATGCAGGAGTGACATATGGCGGACGATAGAGCCGAGCCGCTTAGGGATCCGGAGGCTGAACGTTATTTAATGGGCATCATAAACAACGAGATTCCTTATGTGCCGGGCTCAGAATATGAGGAAGAAGAGGATGTAGTCTCTTCTTTTCTGAACCTTGACGGTGGAACAGACATTGTCGATGATCAATAAGGTGAAGGAACGGACATTGTCGACGGAGGTCAACCGTCAACAAACGACGATCTCGAATTGCAAGTAGCAACCACCCCCGGCGAGGTATATATATACATGGAGCCTCTCGTGATACAAACTTACTGAAATGTGAATACATATGTATTAACGCGCACGACTCTCTTTCTTTTTTTAGCCCTCGGCCGGATCGAGTACGACAAAGCGTGGCAAATCCAAGGCAATGAAAACAGGAGAAACATATGCCATTGATTTTGTCAGTGAAACTGCAAGCCCCTACAGCACACCTCAAAGTTTATCAACCAATGCGGAGTCGTTGTTAGAGACAACGTCCCGATCACCGTCCAGGAATGGAAGGAGCCAAAGAAGGCACGTCTTGGTTTCAGTTTTGTCGACAAGAGAACGAAAAAGGATTGCTGGAGAAAGCTTATGGAACATTTCATTCTACCTCCGGAATACAACAAAGTCGATGAATTCGGTAACGAGGTTCCGGGTGGACGTGAGAGGAGGAGGCTAGTTAAAGAGTTCGCTCTTCAGAAGATGGCCGAAGCATTCCGGAACTTCAAGAAAAAATTAACCCGTGACTATGTCAACAAGGGCAAGACTCCGGATTTCAATGGACAACATGAGAAACTGAAAGATGATTGGCCAGAATTTGTGAGGCAAAAGAAATCGGAGCATTTCAAGGAAATATCGAAAAAAATAAGGATAATGCGAGTAAGAAAAAGTTCCATCATATTATGGGGCCAGGAGGATACCGCCTTTCGGAGCCTAAGTAGCAGAAGATGGAGGAGGACCTGAGGGTGCGAGGAATCCCTCTAGGTACAGAGGGATGGGACCCAAGGGCCAAAAGCTGGTGGTACGGGCATGGGGGATCGCTAGACCCGGAGACAGGGGTGTGTGTTCACCGGAAGAAAAAGTTTGCTCCCACCCAAGCCCTTATTGACGCAATGACCCAAGCTCAAGAGGGCTTGATCAAGTTCAACAGAGAGAAAGATGCACTGACAACAACCCTCGGGAATGATGAACATGGAGGACGTGTACGAGGCAAAGGCAGAATTCCGTGGAAAGTAGGGTTTTCCCAGGACAATGACCCGTACTGTTACAGAAGCCGTAAGAGAAAGACGGACCGGGATGCAGATCTTTTGGCGATGTTTGCATCGGAACTCCATGAGTTGAAGCAGACCGTGCATGAACTAGTAAAAGAAAAATCGGCTGCAGGGCCGCATGAAGATCATGAAGCGGATCGCGGAAGCCAGCAGCGGAGAAGCAGCGTGGCTTCCACGGATGCCCCGCCTGGTGCTAATGCACCGACGATCGAGATTCGTGCACCGGAGCCTCACTACCCCGTGGATGATGTAAAGGAGATGAAAGAATGTGATCTGCATTATCCCGTGGGGAACGTTTCCACGAAGGTAGCTACCGGCAGTGCTTTACCCTGTACACCTGGATCACTCCACCACAACAACCCCATTGCATATGGCTATGCTCGTGTCACGGTGGAAGACATAGTCCAAGAGTTTGAGGACCTGGAGATTGACAAAGCTACACCCGAAGGGGAGAGAAGACTTGGAGATGTCAAGCGCCAGATCATTCTATGGAAAAAGAAGTACATAGTGTTTCCAGGCGAGGCGCCAAGGCTAACAAGTCCACCCCCCTCCGATGGTGGTGGTGGTGGTGGTGGCGGTGGTGGTGGTCGTGGTGGTTCACCTACACCTCCTTCACGCCATTCGACGCCGTCCCCCGATCCACAACCTCCGGCGGGTAAGCAGCCGCCGCCCCCCAATCCTCCTCCGGCGGGTACGACGCCCCCCAATCCTCCTCCGGCGGGTACGACGCCCCCCAATCCACCTCCGGCGAAGAAGCAGAAGCAGGCGGACAGCAAGGAAACCCGCTCCTGGACTATTAACCCGGACCCTTATGTACCTAAGACCACAAGGGTACCGGAGCCATCACTGAAGCCTCTCCTCCCAAGGCCTTGGGAACTTAGTGAAGCTGAAACCAAATTGGCCGCGTCTGCTCATTATGAGAAATGGAAGGCGGATACGAAGGCGATAAAAGAGCCTGAGCCCAAGCAAGTATTCACTGAGAAGCAAAAGAAGTGGACTAAGGATTTTTTGACGACACCGTCCCAAGCCGAGCTGAATATGCCTGACGACTATGGACATGAACTTCGTAGGCAAGCAAAAATATTGAAGGAGGAGAAAGAAGAAAGTAAAAAAAGCGGGAAACAAGTTGACCAGCTCGGGATGCAGAATAAACAATCGATCCCCCCGCTCATAGTGAAAGCCGGTCCGGAAGAGGACCCCGAGATCATAGCAGCTGCGGCAGCACTTGGATTGACTGTAGCGAGTGCCATGAAACAATCGTCCGAGATGGGTTTGACTCTTCGTGCCTCGTTAGGCCTTGAGGATGCGCCAGTATGTGAGATAGCATTACAATATGTGCGGAATGGGCCTCTCGTCGAGCCTGCACGGGAAAAGAGTCTACCACCACAAATGCAAAATCTGCTACGTTGGTACAAGCATTTCATAACATGGGCCGACAAAGAATATGTTTATGCGGATGTTACAGAGGAGCATCACACCAAACTGTACTCTGTACAAGTTCATATGAGTGAATTGTTCCAGCTGTTCAATCTACGCGAGCTCGACAAATCTATCCTGAGTTTCTACGTTCTGTAAGTGATTTATTTCTACCTCATTTCGTTCTTCATTGCCTGCACTATATATATATATATATATATATATATATATATATATATATATATATATATATATATATA
>NC_057814.1:592525931-592544050 GCF_018294505.1 Triticum aestivum | reverse complement strand
AACTATATTGTTGCGTACGCTATTATGCAGATTGAAGATTTGGGAATGCAAAATAAGAAACATCCATGATGTTGGGTTCATTGACCCACATATCGTTAATGGACATGTGTTACAAAATCACCCCGAAGACGTGGAGAAAGACTTGTACAAGTTTCTTAGAAAGCATCAACTCAAAAGTCATATTCTATTTCCTTACCATTTTGGGTGAGTGTTTCTCTCTTGTGCCCATTCTCTAATCGATGAGTTATGCATGACTGTGCATGTAACGTGTCCGCAGGTTCCACTGGATTCTGCTAAATATTGAACTTCACACCTCCAGAGTTCTAATCATGGACTCTATGGATTCGGATTCAAAGCGTTGGGCCGACATGAGAAAAATGCTGCAAAAGTAATTATTTTCAATCATTTGAGCTCTATATCGATCGGTCTCTTTCGTTCATTTCCTAATATCAAGTAACTAATAACTCCCTTGTTCATTTAATTTTCTTTGCCCTGTAGGGTTTGGAGACGGTTCTCAGAAGAAATTGTCGGTGAATTCAAACATGAGCTAGATTTTAGAAGGTTAGTTAATGTGGATAAGCAGCCACCGGGGACCAATCTATGTGGATACTATGTTTGTGAGAACATCCGGAGACACACCTCTGAGCGGAAGGCATCGGATAGCGTGCGGAAGGCGACGGATAACTTGCGGAGGAGGCTTAGTCCAGAAGCTCGCTTCCGACCAATTCAAGATGAATTAGCAGGATTTTTCATGAGGGAAGTCATCAATCCTAAAGGAGAATACTATACCGAGGACGAAGAAATTTATATGCATACCCGAGATTGAAACTTGTTCGAAGTTGTATATGGTCATCCATCCTAATTGTGTATGGAAACTTGTTCGAAGTTGTATATGGTCACCCGAGATTGAATATATATTATATATTCCTCTTGAATTCTTCTTGTTTGAAATTTCATATGCATGTATATAGTGGCGTAGAATATGTGTACTGAAACTTCATCAAAATTAAAATAAAACACAAAATAAAATATAAAAGAAATAAAACACTACAAATTAAAAAGAAACCAGGTTTAGGGGGGCTAAAACCCTAAACCTGCGGAGGAGGCCTTTAGTCCCGGTTAGCCACGAGAACCGGGACTAAAGGTCCTCCGCCCCGACGGACTCCTGGCGCTCACGTGGACGGGCCTTTAGTCGCGGTTCGTAAGAGGCGCGACTAAAGGGGGAGCCTTTAGTCACGCATATTTAGTCCCGGTTGCAGAGCCGGGATTAATGGCCTTGGCGAACCGGGACTAAAGGCATATTTTCTACTGGTGATGTGTCGAACTGTCGATGGATGACGAGACTGAACTAATCATCATGGTACATCTGAAGTTCTGAAATTAATTACCAGACCAACAGGACCGTGCACATTTGACTGTACGTGCAGTCACACTGGAATTTACCGTTTACAACCTACTATTTATTGCAATTGCCAAAAAAAGTGTTGTTGCATTTCAGTTTTGTGTGGGAAAAGAATCGGATGTATTATAAAAGTTCACCGAAAGTAAAAAGCATCTCAAAGACAATCAAAATTACATTGAGGTTCCAAGACCACCGAATGAAAACTACTTAAACTCAACGGCACCCAAAATAGATTTACCGTTTCCTGTCAAATATTTCCTTTGCTTCTTTCCCATCAAAAAGAGCGCGTGGAGTTACCAGCCGCGGGAGTAAATTTGTCTACTCCTACGTGGCATGCCCCACGTGTAAAGATGCTCATTTTTTTCAATGCTAAAATTGTGGCACAAGACGGGTGAATATCACTTAAATATGGTAATTCTTGTCGAAAATGTCAAACAAGATGAAAACCTATATAATTTACTAAAAAAGTATATCGGGAACTAGCTAGAAACCCAAAATAAGTGTAACGCAGTAATAAAATTCCTTGAATTGAATAGACCACGTAATAGTTTTGAGACAGACACGGAATTAGACCAGAGTATATAATTCAACCACCGAATTACTCACAAAACTACACAGACTAGATAAATCTGTATGAATCTGGGCAGCAGCAGGTCTATGCAGGGTGGTCCACAGTACATGACAATCAATTGCAAAGAAGAAAGAAATGAAGATTAGTTGGCAATCCTGTCTGCTATAGCCAGCAACAGTGGTTGCCCTGTGGATATTGATTTGGTCCCTTTCAGGCAGCGATGATGAGAGGCCATCTAATTTATGGCAGACCCACAGAAGCATCTCAACCCCACGCCATTTATGGCAGATGCATGGGCGGATTTTATTCATTCAGGGAGACCATCTAATTTCGTTCTTCCATGCAAAAAGGGCCAAGGGAAACGTCAAAAATTTGGAGGGAAATGTACTTTGAATTTCGAATGTACTCCCACGTACATTACTTACTTATCTGCATTCATTCATTACTTTGATTTTAGTTCCTCCATCATTTTGCTGGACTGACAGCAGGCACCAGACTGTCCCTCTTGTCTTCCTAGAAGGGATGACAATGTGTATGGTATGGGCGGGTACAACCCCCTTCTGCCTAAATCCATACGCATCGAAATCTTCTATACCCACCCACTTCAATCCCCATGGAGACAGACTGATACTCATGCCCATATCATCGGGTATCCAACACTTAATGGGTACCCAATGGATACAATAAATAACATTTAGATTTTTAAAAAGCAGGGAAATGGGTTTAAAGTTCAGGTGATGATCGGCGAGCAGTCTAGCACAGACACGGCCTCTTCCGGTGGGTGGCCTCTTGGAGGCAACAAAGGAGTACGAGCTGCGGTTGGTGGAAGCCCGGTGCAGTGGGAAGTAGAGGTGTGAATTGGGGATCGCTGGATCAAGAGTTGGACAAGAGTTTGGTGGTGATGAGTCGAGATATCATCATTTCAAGGAGTCACATAGGACATAAAAGGAGTCGCGAGCTAGTGCATGCGGGCCTATGGGCTATTGCCGGTGTGAGGAATAAGGTATTTAGATTGGCCCATAGGAGTTGGATATGGACGTTACATGTCATATTCAATTTATTCATTTTTTTTCTAGGTACACATTGAGATATTCATGGACGCAATTTGATACATATGCCCTAAGAATATATTTTACGGGTACGGATGCCTATTACCGTGGTAAAAAAATATTGCCAAGTCTTGCTCATGCCTGCTGTTTGAGGGTAGAGTATCAGTGGTTACCCATGCAAAACTGCCATCCCTAGACCTAGATAGCCATAGTGTACGTACTACGTACTACTGGTCCATATGTAGTTAAGGCGTAGAGCTAACTTGTTTGTTTATTTACGTCAGCATTAACCTCACTTTGAGTAACCTTGGCAGCAAAAAATAAATACGTAAATACCACAGGGTATTGGCATGCATGTGCCCAAGCAGGTCTGTGCAGAAGCCGGCAGAGAGGCATCTAGAGGCAGAGAGAGCATACTAGCTGCTTTTGACACTTATCGGTGTGTCTCTCATTGTGAAAAAAGCCTAATTTTGACTGCGAGGCAGATAGTGATGGCAAAAGTGACACTGAAACCCAGAAGCTCCAGCCTCCACGTTCTTTCTTTCTTTTTCTTTTCTTTGTTTCTGCAGCCACTGTAATCCTGGTCTGCACATCTGACTAGTGGCTAGAGATCGACCATTTACACATGCCGCAGCAAATCGCAAGATATATATAAACAGCAAAAAATCCACATAAATATGTTATACTCTGCGATGCAAGAGTGAGATCGGGCATGCAGCAGGAGCATTGTGTGCGGTGTGCCCCCCTCCGTTTCTGTCACCGGACACGGCAGCGTGGCGGCCATTAAAATTTTGCAGGTCAGCTTGAATGCCGGCCTAGTTTACGTGGCTACGTACGTGACCAGCTGCATGCATGCACATGCTGAAAACGACCGGGGATGATGCGTCTGCGCCGCATGCTTCCCTTCGCTGCCCGTCGATCCCACGGGGAGCCCTACGTCCTGCCTGCGCTTCTGCTATGCCATAATACGTAGTACGTTTATTCGTAAGTTTTATTGCGCGCTGTCTTTCTTTATCAAGAAAAGAAATTAAAATGGCCGTCCTCTCGTTGAAAAAGATTACACTGCTTCAAACAAGATTCTCCTGTTGCAGTGGCTCTGAAATTGACACGCAGTATGCAGAACGAAACGATGGGACTCATTGCAGGCTGTGCAGGGTCCATCTAACGGCTGGCTGAGAGCATCTACAGCCGGACTTGACAAATCCGGCCTATCAAACGCTCGCGGGCGCGTCCGGATATGTCCGCGCGCATTGATCGGGCACCCCGTTGCGCCGCACATTCACATATCGCAAATTCTGATCCTCAAATCCATGCAATTCATACACGTCGATCATATGATACAAACTGTCCGAATGCCAAAGTTCGAAACAAAGCAAAGCAAATCATAGTTCAACAAACCGGACATGGAAATATGAAATCAATGTCCGAGCATGACGGATGACCTTGGATCACTGGCTCCGCGCCCGAACGAGCTGCGGCGAGTCACACACGTCGACCGCCGGCATCTGCGTGGGCGGAAAGCTCTCCGGAATGGCCCAGCCGGCGTTTGGATCGTCATGTGTCCCAAAAGGGGCGGACAGTGTAATCCGCGTAGGCGCTCAGAGGGAAGGGGTGCAGGGATCCGGGCACGGCGGAGGAGACAGCTGCTCCACCACACCCGAACCTCCCCGCGCCGCCGCCGCCGCCTCCCTCTCTCGCTGCCGGCGTCGCCACAACTTGCAGGCGGCGTTCTCCGCCTTGCAAGTCGCCGCCGCCGACACCGCACCTCCCACAGACGAGGCGGACTGCGTCTCCATCGCGACGGTGTGGCTCGGGCTGTACGACATCTCCGGCGGTGGATCGGGACCGGAGGTGAGGATTGAGATTAAGGGCGGAGGTCCGGGCGCGGGAATGGTCGGAGGGCGGCTGGAGAAGGAGGAATGGTTTGATGGATTTGGTGTATTTGGAGTAGGGTCGGGTTGTCGGGTCCGACGTGACAGGCATGCCTGGGTGCCCCATATCCGCCTCATATTTGGGCTGGATATGGGAGGTGCCGGTCAGCCCGGACGTTTGATGGCCGTTTGAGAGGCCCATCTGAGCCAAAAAATCGTGACCGGGCAACGACCGGGCGGCCTGCCCGGGTGTTTAAGACGGATTTGAGGAGTTCGGTTGTAGATGCTCTGACATCGGGGTGGGATGATCTAGCGGTGCAAAATTATTGCCCCATGGTGCAGCCCGCTGTGCAAAGGGCATGGGGCCTACCTGCCAGTGGTCCCCAGGAAAGGCCTTAAGCGTGAGAGAGGAAGCATGCACCAGCACCTACAGCCCGCTAGTATGAGCCATATGCATGACAGTATGACACGGCCACGTGAACCAGCCACCCTCTAGCTAACTCCTATTTGCATCGCCATTTTTCTGCCTTTGCAACTTGACGCATTGGATTCCTGCATCCTCATTCATGCATCATTTATTTATAAAATGTTGTCTGTAATCCAGTCTCCATTTTTTTATGCAGCAGTACTAATTTTGCCAAAAAATCTGCTGAGTATAGTATTAGTCTCTAGTCGGTGCCAATAGGACAGATCCATGCATGTGTATAGCACACGACATAAAGCATCCAGCTACGCAAAATTGATGGGATCATGGGAGCCATCTGCTCTAAACAAGCAATACACATGGCGGCAATTAACCATAGTTGTCCTCCTAGCTACACACTGTCTTGAGAATCACTCCACTCTGCATAGCAATACAGATCATGCATCGTCCTTTTGCCTACTGGAGTACTACTGCATGTGAATGGATGTCCTGGAGTTTAACATGCGCCCGTCCTTGGGTTGTTGCTTGCATATAATTCTGTTCATCGCTTGCTTCTCCTTTACTTATTTAGCCAAGCTACCCTCTTCTCCATCATCACCCCCACGACGCCTGCCTGCCTCTTCCCTCCCTCCTCGTCCTTCACGCTACTACAAAAGACCACACACAAGCACAGCACAGCACAGCACAAGCAAGTGGTCACACTACTGGCAAGCTCCCCAACTCAGGCAATTCTCTCGCATAAACTACTACGTGGCTCTCTTGGCAGAGGATCTAGAGCAGCGGTGGGTCAGCGCGCTCGCACCAGCTTCGATGGGCCTCGACGTCACGGAAATATCTGAATCGGCGGCCCTCCGGCCGATCCAGACGGCCGTGAGCGGCGCCCGGGCAACGGCAGCGCCGGGGGCGGATGATGACGCTCCAGCCGCCGACAACGGCTGCGTCACACCCAAGGCGAGCGGCGCGCGGTCAGCCGCTGCAGGAGGAGGGGACGACGACGACGCTGCCGCCAGCACCGGCTGCGTCACACCCAAGGCAAGCGACTCCATGGCCATGCTGCCCATTGCGCCACTGCGGGAAGACGATGTCGGCGTCGCCACGGCCACGGGCGGAGAAATTGGGCCGCGAGACGGCTGCGCCGCTGCAGGCGACGAGAGCAGCTTCACCACGCCGACGGCAGCCGACAGCGCGCTGGTGCAGGCCACTGTGTGCCCACCGGCGCCGCGGAAAACGGCTGCGGCGCTGACGAGGAAGCGGGCGCCGCTGCAGCAGCGGCTCTTCTATCCGGTGCCCCGCGACCTGACCACCGTGTTCGTGGCCGTGCCGCAGTGCCCGCCGCCTGCCAAGAAGATGCGGGCGCACGTCGTGGAGTCATCGGTGCGCCTAGGCACGTGACGATGCTGCCACCGACATCGCCTGCGTCACTCCCACCCAAGGCAAGCGACATCATGGCCATGCTGCCCATGGCGCCACTGCAGCAAGACCTCGGCGTCGATGTGATCGGCCTCGCCACGCCGCCCGCCACGGGTGAAGAAATCGGGCTGCGAGACGGCTGCAAGTACGGCGCCGCTGCCGGCGACGAGGACAGCTTCACCACGCCGACGGAGGCCGACAGCGCATGATGCTGGCGACGATGTGCCCGCCCGCGCCGCGGAAGTCGGCGCCGGCGCCAACGAGGAAGCGTGCGCCGCTGCAGCAGCGGCTCTTCTTCTACCCGGTGCCTCGCGACCTGATCGCCGTCTTCGTCGCCGTGCCACAGTGCCGCTGTCGTGACATAGTACGCGTAGGAAGACGGAGAGCACACGGCGCCGCAGTCGTGGCGTGCGCTTTGCCTTTTCTTTCTGTGTCCTCGCTCCACTTGCACCATGCACAGTGATGTACTACTTCCAAGGTTGGACTCGAGCGGCCACCCATCGAGAGTACGTACGACGTACGCGGTGCATGGGCAGTGACCACCGCACAACGTGTCGTCGAGCTTGCCGATGAGCGTTGTGGCGCAAGTAGCTTGGAAGATCATCCACAGATCGATCGTGGCAACGTACACATCGACGAACTTTGTACCGCCGACATACTGAGAAGATAACGAGCGTGGTACGCTGTCGTTGTCAATCTCGCGCACGTACACTCCGTTGCTACTTCAGCCTACTCTTTGGTGCTCATTTCACATATCTAATATCTTCACATCCTTGACGTGATGGGTTTAATTAGGTCCTAATCTCATAGGTCAATTGCAAATCAAGCTAGGAAAGTAGGGTTCTACCATTTTTCCTGAAAATGACCTTTCTGAGGTCTCTAAATTAGCTTTGGTGGTTGACCGACCCACTAATGCCTGGTAGCGACTTGATATGATGTTTTGGCACTTCTGAGTGAGCTGTGACTGAATGGCCAGCTGAATTAGTGGATTTCCGTCGGGGTGATGCATCACAAGTGAGTGTTCGTTTGGGTTAAAGCAGGGGTGACGGTACCGCTAAACAAAGCCTTCGGCTAATCATGCCCCCCCATGTTCTAGATCTAGGCTGTCTATTACAAAGTAGATCGGAGACAGTAGAATATCAGGCGATATAGTTAAATGGGGCTGCTGCAGGGTGCAGCAATCATCCTTGATTATCGTGCTTGCAATGATCCAAAGGCCAGAGGGAACAAACACATGGAAGCAGCAGAGCAGGAGTCGGGCTCTGAATTTTATACAAGTGGGGGCCGAGATCGACCGGGAAGAAGAAGGTATCCGATGCCCTGGACGCTTGCTGCTTGGAGCATACTGCTCGCCGCCGGCTACCATCGTTAACCTTAACGACATTGATTAGGGATGGGTTAATTGTTACTATAAGGAGACCGTATCCAGAGTTGTGATTGTTAATCAGGATTTATGCGTGGTTATTTTAGGAGAGTTATAAGAGCAGAAACAGTCGGACATACATGCATGGAGTATATAATTGGGTCTGGATGCAATGGTACTATAGTGACTACAGTTAAATTGTCAAAAAAATAGCGAGTACAATTATTGATGAACTTAGATTACGGGAAAATGTTAGACATTCTCTTCTGTTCCAAACGACAGGTCTTCTATTAGTCACACACTTTTCTAATTTACTGAATAATATAGGCATTTAGGAGCATGTAAACATTAATTGATACAGGCAGCAGTAGTAGATAATCCATTACATAACATAATTTTCTGTATTTCTTTTCTACGGTTAACCTACCTCCTTTTGTCGGTTCCCCTGTCTCTCCCGCGTCTTGGCATGCAGGAAGTTTCAGCTCGAGCGTCCTTCCCTGTCAACGCCGCCGCATCTCCCCGCCATCTCTTGCTGCTCCGGGCCACTCCACGCCGTCCGGTAGCTCCGCCACTCCTGCCACCCCTTCTCCACCAAGTTTGAAGGCCGGGGGTGCCCATTTTCTCCAACAGGCGAGCGGCCGTCGCCGGCGCCATGGATCCACCCCGTAGCTTGTCGCGCGGCCTTGTAGCGGGCAGATCCAGTTGGTTTCGACGCCGGTGAGCCTCGGAATAGCCCGAGGGACAGCCGTGCGCGCCTGCGTAGGAGAAGAAAGGGGCAGCTCACTTGATCCCGGCTGGCGGAATTGCATCCGTCGAGCACTCGAAAAGATTCTAGAGGATCCTCATGATTAGGTATTCTTTTCCCCCCGATCGTAGCATTAAGTATTTCTTGGTGAGCTATAAGATGGTCAGATTTATAAGTAAGTATATCTTGTAAAATATGAGCAACACCAAATCCTTCTAAAGCCCAAACTTCCATTTCTCCTACTCGTTGTCCCCCTTGCTTGGCTCTTCCTCTAACTGGTTGTTTTGTAACAAGTGAGTAGGGCCCAGTAGAACGCCCATGAATTTTCTCATCAACTTGATGAATTAATAAGTTCAGTGCCCCGCGATTTGTTGTTTCAATTTCGACCGTCGGGATTTAGGAAAAATCATAGGCATGCATTAATGCTTGGAATTCGTCGTCATCGCCGTGGTCTTCATCGGATGATTCCGACATTCAGGAGATGACTTTGCACGACGATGTCGACAACCTAGTGTTGTTGCATCTCCGGGACAAAATTTGATTTTGATTGAAAAGATATGGCACTAGCCTTAATGATGCTTGACGCTCCCTCCAGGCTTAGCCCGTAGATTTTCCTCCCCTCTGATTGCCACTCCAGCGGCCGATGGTGGGGAGGGGAATCCTGTTGCATTCGCTACGGCTAGTAGTTTAGGTTACGAACTTTAGTCCTCACGGGTGCGGCAGTCGGACGGATGGCGACGCTTCTTCTTCGTGATTGTCTTTCGGGTTTCGATCCTCCTTGAGTTCGCCCATGGACGTAACAGACGGAGCTCCGGCGTAGATTCCTGCCATCCCTTTGGAGCGGCGAGGTTAGAGTTTCTTGCCGTGCGTGTGTGTGACGGCGAGATTTGGTCTTAGTTGGTTCAGATCTATTTAAGGGTTCAACGGCGAAGACTGCGGTTCGGGGCGCTGGTCCTTAGGCATCCAAGCTGACATTGATAAGGTTAAACTGGCTCCAGTAGGGGAGCGGTGACGGCCGCACATCAGCAGCTTTTTTTGACGGCGATTGTGGTCATTCGGTGGTCTAGAGACCTCGATATAATTTTTATTATTTTTAAGGTGCTATGTACTTCTGATGGACCTTTAATAATTTTATAATAGATATGAATCTTTCCTTTGCAAAAAAGATAGCTCTTTCTTCACGCGAAAGGAAGCGAGGCCAGGCAGTGGAAGAAGCAGTAGAATTTGGCTAGAGTAGATCGACCACCAGCCGCGTACATACGTAGCATGTGGCGGTGTATGATATCCCTTCATACCACGCTGGGGCTTGGGGTCCTCGCACCTGCTCATGAAAACGTAAAGAAACGAAAGCATACAGGCAAACCTACATCATATCGCACACAAATACTTAAACTTTTGTGTACCACTTGGCCTTTACCCTTTAGTATGGATCTGGATCATGTTTAGCTTATTTTGTGGCGGGAACACGTAGAGATTCATGCATGGTAGTAGTAGTAACGTGAGTGGTCCTGATCGATCAGCATGTTTTCTTTTTCAAATCATGGCACGTACACGTAGAGGCACGGCGACGTGGGTGCCATTGTGATTGGGCGCTTTGAGTAAAGATGACTTCAGATAAATTATCTATATTAGCTACTAGTTGCAGTGCGATTCAGTGATGTACCCTGGCGCATAACATTATTGTTTATCTACGTAGCTAGAGTACTATTTTAATCCTGCTTGCCGTCTGTTTTCTCATCTTCGTTTTTTTACAGGTCCTGATATGTTATTTGATCTGGTGGAGACAGAGATATCGCATGTTTTACTTTAGAGAAAGGTATGCTTTTTGTCCCTCAGCTCTTGATGAAGTCTATATTTGGTCCCTTAACTTTAAAATCGGACAACTTGCACCCTCAACTACCGAAACCGGACAAAGTTCGTCCCTGGAGTCGGTTTTGACCGGTTTTGGTGTTGATTCACCCCGGTTTTGACCGGTGCTCACTCATATTCCTGTAATATTTTTATATCCGTGAACTTTTTGAAATTCACATACACTTTTCAACTCCGCGTAGTTTCTTCAAGGTCACATATTTTTTTCAAAAATAAACATACTTTTCAAATCGGCGAACTATTTTGAAATTTTCGTACTTTTTTCAAATCCGTGATTTTTTAACACTTACATACTTTTTCCAAATCCCCGTATTTTTCCCAAGTTTGTTTAATTTTATCAAATCCAAGTATCTTTCAAAGCCATGAACTGTTTTTGAAATTCGCATACTTATTTCCCACATGCTTTTCAAAGTCCGTATTTTTTTTCAAATCCGTGTTCCTTTTATAATCCATGAACTTTGTTTGAAATTCACATACTTGTTTCAAGTTGAAATAATTTTTGAAACCTACATATTTTTGTGTAAAAGAAGTCCATATCCGCGTACTTTTTTGAAGTTCGCATAAAATTTTCAAATTCATGAACTCTTTCAAAAAAATGTACTCGAATATGAAAAGGTACATCATTTTTAAAAAATTAAATGAACTTGGAAAAGGTAGGCAAATTTGAGTCGGAACGGTCAAAACCATAGTGGGATAACACCAAAACCGGTCAAAACCGTGACCAGGGATGAATCTTGCCCGGTTTCAGAAGTTAAGGGTGCAAGTTGTCCGGTTTTAAAGCTGAGGGACCAAATTTAGACTCCGCCAAGAATTAAGGACGAAAAGTATACTTTTCTCTTTACTTTACCGGAGTACATACAAATTTCAGCATTTCGTCTTTTTTGTTTCCAGGAGAGGTTTAGTTTGGCAGAAATCGAAAATTTTCTCCAGCTAACATATATAGTACACGTAAGCTCATATATGGAGTACGCATGTACGTATAATTCAGGTTGGCATGCATGGTGCAGAAATGATCGATCTTGACTCGCGTACGTACGATCAATAGAACACCCAGTATGACGGACTGTCCATCTGAAATTCAGGTTAATTAATGTGCTGCGACTATGTGTCCATGGATAAAGAGACTGAACTAATCATGGTGCATCTCAAGTTCTGAAATTAATTACCCGACAGATGGAACCGTGCACATTTGACTGTGCGTCTTCTCATGTACTGGAATAATGTACCGTGTACTACCTAGTACCTACCATAGAACGTAGTACGTGAAAAGAAATGCACTACTACTACGGTACTACTCTTTGGACTCGCAGACATTAATCCATTTCTCCTTTCAGATCAATAGTAGCGGCCGGCCCCACGCACTAGTAGAAAAGAGGGCTTTGCTTCAGGCCGGGTCAGCCCATTAGTTCCGGTTCAGTCCAGAACCGGGACCCAGGGGGCACTGGTCTCGGTTCGTGAGGCTAGGGGCCTGCCGGGCCTCGTGGGGGCATTGGTCCCGGTTCGTCTGGCTCCTTTGGTCCCGGTTGGTGGGACGAATCGGGACCAATGAGCCTCGCTCCTGGCCCACCACCATTGGTCCCGGTTGGCTTGAACCGGGACCACAGGCTGCCCTTTAGTCCCGGTTCATACCATGAACCGGGACCAATGAGGTGCCTATATATACCCCTCGCCCGCGAGCAGAGCATGGAGTGCTCTGTTTTTCTCTGGCCGGCGAGGGGAGGGCTTTGTGGTGCTCTACCTCACCTCCTATGCACATGAGGTGTTCGATGAAATGTCCGAGCCACACTAGTTAAGCTTTCTCGTCTCGAAGCTCGACCTCAAAGCTCCATTTTCCTCGAGATTTGTCTAGGTTTAGCGGCCTGTCACGTCCCATTCCCGTCTTCACCGCCGTCGATCGCCCGCGCCGATCTCGTCGCTGGCACCACCGTGGTGAGCCTCTTGTTCTTATCTTCTTTATGAAAGAAAAAAATTCATACTTTAGATAGATACTTGTCTAATTTTCTTACTATTTTATTGCTTGTTATTATATAGTGCGATGGTTTTGGTATCCGCCCCCGTCGGCCCTCGTCCTGTCTATGATTCGGATGTGGTATATATTATCTTTATAACTATTGGTTCATTTATTGTTTATGAAAATTATGCCGACCAACGTGATATATATTTTATTTATCTAGGAGGTATGTGAACCGGAAATTCCAACCGACCCTATTGTCGAGAGGTTAAATTTAGTTGAAGAAGAAAACAATTTCTTGAAGGAAAAAATAAAAAAAATTGAGGAGGAGAAGATGATATTGGAGTTGCATGTTGCGGATGTCGTCGATGATCACAAGATCAAGATGGATGCAATGCGCTTGAAGATTAGAAAGATTAAAAAATATGCCATTCATACCGAGGCTTGGTATTATTATGTCGTTGGATCAATTGTTACCTTGGTTGCGATTATGATCGCATTTGTTTTCGCATTGAAATGTTTTACATAGTTTCAATGTATGGTTTAATTAATTAGATGCTCTGGAGAGCTATATGTTGTTAGATGAGAACTATGTATGTACTTTGGTTTTAATGTGATGATGAACTTCTATTAATTTGGTCACTTAATTATCTATTCATGATGTTCTGTAATGGTTTTTGACACACTTAATTATATATAATGCACGCAGATGAACCGGTAATGGATGTACGGTGACAGACACACCTCCAAGTACATTAAGGGCGTGCATGATTTTCTCGAAGTGGCTGAGGCAAACAAGCAGAATGGTTTTATGTGTTGTCCATGCCCTAAATGTGGGAATACGAAGTCTTACTCTGACCGGAAAATCCTTCACACCCACCTGCTTTACAAGGGTTTCATGCCACACTATAATGTTTGGACGAGGCACGGAGAAATAGGGGTTATGATGGAAGACGGCGAAGAAGAAGAGGACGATGACAACTATGTGCCCCCTGAATACGGTGATGCTGCAACGAGGGAAGCTGCTGAAGATCAAGAGGAACCAGATGATGTGCCCAATGATGCTGCAACAGGGGAAGCTGCTGAAGATCAAGAGGAACCAGACGATGTGCCCGATGATGATGATCTCCGCCGGGTCATTGTCGATGCAAGGACGCAATGCGAAAGTCAAAAGAAGAAGCTGAAGTTCGATCGCATGTTAGAGGATCACAAAAAAGGGTTGTACCCCAATTGCGAAGATGGCAACACAAAGCTCGGTACCGTACCGGAATTGCTGCAATGGAAGGCAGAGAATGCTGTGCCTGACAAAGGATTTGAGAAGCTATTGAAAATATTGAAGAAGAAGCTTCCAAAGGATAACGAATTGCCCGACAGTACATACGCAGCAAAGAAGGTCGTATGCCCTCTAGGATTGGAGGTGCAGAAGATACATGCATGCCCTAATGACTGCATCCTCTACCGCGGTGCGTACAAGGATCTGAACGCATGCCCGGTATGCGGTGCATTGCGGTATAAGATCAGACGAGATGACCCTGGTGATGTTGACGGCGAGCCCCGCAGGAAGAGGGTTCCTGCGAAGGTGATGTGGTATGCTCCTATAATACCACGGTTGAAACGTCTGTTCAGAAACGAAGAGCATGCAAAGTTGATGCGATGGCACAGTGAGGACCGTAAGAAAGACGGGAAGTTGAGAGCACCCGCTGACGGGTCGCAGTGGAGAAAAATCGAGAGAAAGTACTGGGCTGAGTTTGCAGGTGACCCAAGGAACGTATGGTTTGGTTTAAGCGCGGATAGCATTAATCCTTTCGGGGAGCAGAGCAGCAATCACAGCACCTGGCCCGTGACTCTATGTATGTATAACCTTCCTCCTTGGATGTGCATGAAGCGGAAGTTCATTATGATGCCAGTTCTCATCCAAGGTCCTAAGCAACCCGGCAACGACATTGATGTGTACCTAAGGCCATTAGTTGAAGAACTTTTACAGCTGTGGAATGGAAATGGTGTACGTACGTGGGATGAGCACAAACAGGAGGAATTTAACCTGCACGCGTTGCTGTTTGTAACCATCAGCGATTGGCCTGCTCTCAGTAACCTTTCAGGACAGACAAACAAGGGATACCACGCATGCACGCACTGTTTAGATGACACTGAAAGTATATACCTGGACAAATGCAGGAAGAATGTGTACCTGGGCCGTCGTCGATTTCTTCCGACCAACCATCAATGTCGAAAGAAAGGCAAGCATTTCAAAGGCGAGGCAGATCACCAGAAGAAGCCCGCCATGCGTACCGGTGATCACGTACTTGCTATGGTCAATGATTTACACGTAATCTTTGGAAAGGGTCCCGGCGGACTAGCTGTTCCGAATGACGCTGAGGGACACGCACCCATGTGGAAGAAGAAATCTATATTTTGGGACCTACCCTACTGGAAAGAGCTAGAGGTCCGCTCTTCAATCAACGTGATGCACGTGACGAAGAACCTTTGCGTGAACCTGCTAGGCTTCTTGGGCATGTATGGGAAGACAAAAGATACACCTGAGGCACGGGAGGACCTGCAACGTTTGCACGAAAAAGACGGCATGCCTCCGAAGCAGTATGAAGGTCCTGCCAGCTACGCTCTTACGAAAGAAGAGAAAGAAATCTTCTTTGAATGCCTGCTCAGTATGAAGGTCCCGACTGGCTTCTCGTCGAATATAAAGGGAATAATAAATATGCCAGAGAAAAAGTTCCAGAACCTAAAGTCTCATGACTGCCACGTGATTATGATGCAACTGCTTCCGGTTGCATTGAGGGGGCTTCTACCGGAAAACGTCCGATTAGCCATTGTGAAGCTATGTGCATCCCTCAATGCAATCTCTCAGAAGGTGATCGATCCAGAAATCATACCAAGGCTAAGGAGTGATGTGGCGCAATGTCTTGTCAGTTTCGAGCTGGTGTTCCCACCATCCTTCTTCAATATCATGACGCACGTCCTAGTTCATCTAGTTGACGAGATTGTCATTCTGGGGCCCGTATTTCTACACAATATGTTCCCCTTTGAGAGGTTCATGGGAGTCCTAAAGAAATATGTCCGTAACCGCGCTAGGCCAGAAGGAAGCATTTCCATGGGCCATCAAACAGAGAATGTCATTGGGTTTTGTGTTGACTTCATTCCTGGCCTTAAGAAGATAGGTCTCCCTAAATCGCGGTATGAGGGGAGACTGACTGGAAAATGCACGCTAGGAGCGGACTCAATAATATGCAGGGACGGGCATTCTTGGTCTCAAGCACACTACACAGTTCTACAGAACTCTACCTTGGTGACCCCGTATGTCGATGAACACAAGAACAGTCTGCGCTCCAAACACCCGGAGCAGTGCGACGACTGGATTACATGTGAACACATCAGGACTTTCAGCAGTTGGTTGGAAACACGTCTCAGAGGTGACAACACTGTTTGTGATGAGCTGTACTCATTGTCCAGGGGACCATCTTTGACTGTATTGACTTACAAAGGATACGAGATAAATGGGAATACATTTTACACGATCGCCCAAGATCAAAAGAGCACCAACCAAAACAGCGGTGTCCGCTTTGATGCAGCAACCGAGAGGGGAAAGGACACATATTATGGTTACATAGTGGACATATGGGAACTTGACTACGGACATGATTTTAAGGTCCCTTTGTTTAAGTGCAAATGGGTCAATCTGTCAGGAGGCGGGGTACAGGTAGACCCACAGTACGGAATGACAACAGTGGATCTGAAAAATCTTGGGTACACCGACGAACCGTTCGTCCTAGCCAATGATGTGGCACAGGTTATCTATGTGAAGGACATGTCTACCAAATCGAGAAAAAGAAAAGATAAGGAAGCGAATACATAATACGATGAGCCAAAGCGCCACATAGTTCTTTCAGGAAAAAGGGACATCGTGGGAGTGGAGGGCAAGACAGACATGTCTGAAGATTATGAAAAGTTTCATGAAATTCCTCCCTTCAAAGTCAAGGCTGACCCAAGCATCCTGATAAACGATGAAGATTATCCATGGTTACGGCGCAATAAGCAAATGACACAAGCGAAGAAAAAGTGAAGACTTTCTCCCGCAACTATTATAATGATACCATGCCAACTTTGTAACAGACGAGTATGATACCATTGTCCGTTTTGTACACGAAGTGCATCAGTTTTTGCCGTAACCCTCTCAACTTTCTTGCACATGCTATATGGATGAAATGATGATACCATGCCAACTTTCAATCTTTTCAGAGTTCATTTGAAATGCTTTTCAATTTCAGGGTCTTATAGCTCAAAATAATCAATAAATGCATGAAAAATAACAAATGAAGTCAGAAATGGTTGAAAATTTATGATGTGGCTTTGAATTGTGCATTTTGAACACACAAAAAGTCAGGAGTTCAAATAAGTTTTAAAAAATGAAATCCCTTTGTAACAGACGAGTTTCCGTATGAAATCCTGATACATCGAAAGAGATTGTCCGTTTTGTACACGAAGTGCATCCAGTTTTTGCCGTAACCCTCTCAACTTTCTTGCACATGCTATGTGGATAAAATGATGATACCATGCCAACTTTCAACCTTTTCAGAGTTCATTTGAAATGCTTTTCAATTTTAGGGTCTTATAGCTCAAAATAATCAGTAAATGCATGAAAAATGGTGCATGAAAAATAACAAATAAAATAAATAAGTAATTAGAAACAAAATAATATAAACTTTAATAAAATATATAAGTAGAAACAAAATAAAATAAACTTTAATAACATAAATAAAATTTATGAAACTAAAATTATCAAAGTATTTTCTGTTCAAAACATTATAAGCAACCTCTAGTATTATTGAAACTAAAATTATATAAAATTGATGCAACTAAATATCGAAGTATTTTCTGTTCAAAATCATTGAAAGCAAAAAGAATTTTCATAAAGAACTTTTTTTGTTATAAACTTTAATAGCAAAAAGAATTATCATAAAGTAAAATAAATAAGTAATTAGAAACAAAATAAAATAAAATAAATAAGTTCTTTGTTGTAAGTAGAAACAAAACAAAATAAATAAAGCAGAAAAGAAAACAAAAAAGTAGGCAAAAATAAAAAATATGCCACCTACTGGGCCACCACGGCCTGAATACGACTAGAAACCAATCGATGGGCCAGGATTCAGGCCCGCAGAAGGCCCAGTAGGCCCATCAGGCATAGCAGTGATAATTAGGCCCGTAAGCCTGCAATGGAGAGGAGCTCGAGAGGGGAGCGGCAGTGGGGCTTATAAACCACTCCGCGCCCCTCTCAACTAGCGAGGTGGGACTAAACATTCGACGCGGGCGCAGCAGCACAAGGCCTTTGGTCCCGGTTGGTGGCACCAACCGATACTAAAGGGGTGCATTGGTACCGGTTCGTGGCACCAACCGGTACCAATGCCCCCCCTTTAGTCCCGGTTGGTGCCACCAACCGGGACCAAAGGCCGCC
>NC_057814.1:592517543-592525335 GCF_018294505.1 Triticum aestivum | reverse complement strand
GAAGAAGAAAGGAGAAGAAGAGGAGAGGAAGAAGATGAGAAATAAATAAGAAGAAGAAAAAAGAAGAAAAAGAAGAGGAAAAAGAAGTTACATTTTTTCTTCTTTTTTTTCTTCAATTTTCTCCTCTATTAATATCTTCTTCTCCTTTTTTTATTTCTTCTTCGTCTTCTTATTTTTTATCGGATATGTCGTTGTCGATATACCCCGTGTCCCGATAACTTCAACACGAGGGGGGGGGGGTTCGACCTACCCCCTCCCCGATAACATTATTTTCCCATGTATGTATGTCGTCATTGTCGATATAACCCCCTCCCGGATAACTTCGACCGTGATAACTTATACCACGGGAGCAACCCCCCGGCCCTCTCGCTCGACCAAAACTCTCGAGGACACCCAAACCCTAGAAAAAAACGATGTTGGTCTCCTACCCCCTCCCGCCGCACCCCTACCCTTGAAGCGTTGCCGAGGCCACCCCAAACCCGGAATAAGCTAGGTCTATGTTTGCACTAATATATCCACCTGCTGTCATGTTTGTGTAATAATTGCCATGTTGTAATATTTGCAGAAACAATGGAGCACGGACGAGACGAGGAAGCAGAAGAGGTGTTGGGGGACATAATCTTAGCCGGAGGTGATGTCTTGTCGTATCTTAACGACAATGATGGTCTGGAAGAACAGGCTGAAGAAGCAGGCTACGGTGATCGAAGAGTGGAGGAGGAAAGACATGATTATGATGGCTCCGGTGACCCAATGCTGGTGCAAGAAGGAGCCCGTGGTGACGGCTCCGGTGACCGAACAGAGTCCGGCCAGGTAAATATATTAGTTAAGCCTGTGCTGACTAGCTAATTGATGCATTCATTGTTTTGGTATGTACACATATTAATTAACTCTCGTCTTTCTTCTTTTTTCTAGCCCTCCGGATCGAGCACAACTTCGGTAAAGAGACGAGGCCCAAAGAGAAAGTTGCGCTCGGATGAAAGGTTTGAGATCACAGCAATCGCGCGCGACGGCCAACCGATTGAACCCATCCGGACAAAGGAAGCATTTGCTGCTCAGTGCGGGGTTCTTGTTATGGACAAGATCCCGATCAGCATCCACCAATGGTATAAGCCTAAGAAGGAAGACCCTGAGGTGTCTTATGTCAATGATATGCAGAAAGATGATCTTTGGACTGAGCTGAAGGCAAATTCCACCGTACCGCCAGAGAAGGATCCGGAGAAGCCAGTTAAAGAGCAATTAATCAAGTCTCATGCTCTTAAGAAGATGGCAGACCTATTCAGGAGGTGGAAGAATGAGCTGAAAACGTTTGTCGACAAAGAAGAGACACCAGAATTCATCGGCAAATATGAGAAGATCAGAGATCACTGGCCCGCATTTGTGGCCCACAAGACATCGGAAAAGAGTAAGAAGTTGACAGCGACAAACAAGAAAAATGCTGCGAAGAATAAGCTTCACCATCGCACGGGGCCAGGTGGCTACCTCAAAGCCCGGCCTAAGTGGGCCAAGGCTGAGAATGATCTGCTTGATAAAGGGATCGAACCAGAGACAATGAACTGGCCAGACCGTTGCCGGACTTGGTTCTTCGGGGCTGGCGGAACCTTGGACCCTGTATCAGGGAAGTGCGTTTGGACGGACGAACAAATGAGAATACCAGTCAAGAGGCTTCAGCACTATATCGATGCAGCGCACCAAGGGACGTTCGTTCCAGACAGAGAGAACGACGAGCTCACAATGGCCCTCGGGAATCCTGAGCACCCTGGATGGACACGAGGCACGCCAGGCTCCGTTCCGTGGAAGACTGGTTTTCCGGACGCAGGGTGTTACAAATACCAGGAGAGGAGGAAAAAAGTGGAGCAGACCCAAATTCAGAAGCTGCACGAAAGGTTCAAGCGCTAGAGGAACGAGACGTAGCTCGCAACAATCGACCTGCCGAAACTACCCCGCCATCTCAGCGGAGAAGCAGCGTGGCTTCCACCGAGCTGCTTCAGCCGGAGCATGTCTTGACGGCTCCTGCTAGCTACCCCGTGGATGCTATCACGGAGTCTCACCATTGCCAGCTTATGACGCGATGGGAGAACTTCAAAGTCAAGGCGGCTGTCGGCTCTGTTCGACCTCCTGAACCCGGCGCAACTTTTCACCGTCGTCTGATTCCAAAAGGATATGCTAGGGTGACGGTGGACGAAATAACAGAGGGATTTGAGGACCTCCAGCTTGACCACCCTACCGGTGAAGGGGAGACTCGGCTGGGTTCTGCTATGAAGACTCCATGCCTATGGCGGAAGGAGCTCATCAACCTTCCGAACTGGACGCCTCCGGCGAGTAAGGGCACTCCGCCTCCTCCTCCGGCGAGTGATCAGGGCACTCAGCCTCCTTCTCCGGCGCGTGGCGGCACTCTGCCTCCTCCTCCGCCTCCTTCTCTGGCGCGTGGCGGCACTCCGCCTCCTCCTCCGCCTCCTCCTCCGGCGAGTGATCAGGGCACTCAGCCTCCTTCTCCGGCGCGTGGCGGCACTCCGCCTCCTTCTTCGCCTGTGCCGGCGTGCCCGAGCAGCCAGCCTCCTCCTTCTCTGCCTCGTCAGCAAGGGCGGAAGAGACCCGCCGCCGCTTCGGCTGCTCCGGCGCGTCGTAGTCCTTCTCCTCCGCCTCGTAAGCAAGGAAAGAAGACAGCCGCAACCGCTCCGTCTGCTCTGCCGGCGTCTAGCAGTACAGCCAGAGGCGGGAGGCAATACAGATTTGGTCCTTCTCTGAAGACTCCAGAGAAGTTACCATACGAGAGGACCGAGGAGGAAACCATGAAGATCGTGCGAGCCGAAGTGACGAACTTCTTTGAAGAGGTGAAAGCAAAGAAACATCCACCTCCGGAGGAGAAGGTAGATCCGGTGAAAGCGAAGCGCACTCTGGCTGCCCTGACAAAACCACCAAAGTCTCTGCCGAAAGGCAACTATGAGCGCATTATTGCAAAGACATTTGTCGAAGCGGAGCGGTCGGGAAGTACTATTATTGATCAAAGGTTAAAAGAACGACGAGCTGGGAAAAAAATTGCCCAGCTTGGCGAACAAGCGAACCAATCGTGCCCCCCTCTCAAGGTGTCTAGCGACATCATCGCTAATGATCCGAGGATGGTGGCCGGTTATAGCAATCTTGGATATTACCTGCCCGACGATGTACATTATGATTTCTTGAAGGTGGACGAACACAAATACCATTACGGGAAGCCTCTCATCAAAGATGAAAGATCTCTAACAACGATGATGCGAAGATTACATGATTGGTACATGAAAACCTGCAGAGAGTCTGGGGGGAGGGATACTTTGACGCTGAGAGTTAAAGAGGAGCATGACCTCGTTGGAATTGAACTGTTGAATGTTTCATTTGAGGAGTTCTTCCAGTTTTTCAATCAAAAGGCCCTCGATAAATCAACGGTCAATTGCTACTGCCTGTAAGTAGTACTACTTCTGTCATTATGTCTCTTTATATAGGTCAGCTCTATCATTGCATGTATTTATAATTATCCTCACTATATTATGCAGATTGAAGATCGCCGAATTGAAGAAAAGACAAATCGGTGATATTGGATTCATTAACACAAATCTCATAGATGCAACTGAGGTTAAATATCATGCTGAAAATACCGAGGCCAACTTGCTACGATCGTTGGTAATAAATGAAAACAAAGATATAATACTCTTTCCTTACAACTTCAAGTGAGTGTTACTGTCTTGTGCATATTCGGTTTCCCTTATTAGTCCAGGTTATAGTAATGTAATTGATGACTTATGCATGCGTGCGCAGCTTCCACTATATTCTTCTAGAGATTAAGCTTGAGCAGGGAGTAGTAACCGTCTTAGACTCGAGACGAAAAGATCCCCAGGACTATGCGGACATGACTCAAATGCTCGAGAAGTAAGTTAAATCGATCATTATCCACCATATCAACAACTTTGTTCATTTCCTGATATCAAGTAATTGTTTTCTTTGTCTGGCAGGGTTTGGAGAAAATTCACCAAAAAAGCTCCGGAACTGCCGAAGAAGCTGCAATTTAGACACCCGAAAGTAAGTACTATAGTAGCATGTTCCGCGCATCTCCTAGTGATTCAAGGGCTAGTTTCATCAATACCATTTAGCATGCTTGCTTATCAGTTTGATTGACCTCTATTTCTTGTAAAGTGGTTGTGGCAGGAACAAGGGAATGATTTCTGTGGATACTACGTTTGCGAGTCCATCCGCCACACGACCTGTGAGCGGGGCTACTCTGACGAACAATATGAAGTGCGTAAGCAATAATATTCATAATTTTATTTTATTACCATCATTTGTGTTGAGTTTCATTTATTCATATATATATGTATTGACCCCTTCTTCAAATTAGATTTTTCGGATGCGGGATGAACTCCTAGCACCAGATTGTATGTGAGCAATTCAAGAGGAATTGGCGGCATTCTTCCTTGACCACGTGATCGCTGAAAACGGAGAATACTATGTGGACCTTGTGTTCATATATAATTAGGAGATTATATTGTAAGAGATAATTATTGTATATATGTAGTCGGTAGTGTCGGATAGATATACGAGAACTTGTTGTTCGACCAATCTCTCGGAGAAGGAGAGGTGGCCGATATCACTTCTCTCTGTATGCATATGTTCATGACGATCTTCTGTTTCCTTCATTTTCTTACTAGCTAGCGTGTCTAGTCCTCTCTATACGTATATAGTACGTAGCGTCGACCAAGCACGGAGATAAGAGAGGACACTTCTCTCTATTAATTAGCTAGCTAACACAATATATGAAACACATAAATTAACCCCCAAAACCACCAACCGCCTCCCCCCCTTTTGAAAAAAACAAAAACCCCATCCCCTGAAATGCTGACGCGTGGATGCCTATTGATCCCGGTTAGTGCCACCAACCGGGACCAAAGGCCCTCCTGCCTGGGCTCGCCGCACCGGCCACGTGGAGGCCCATCTGTCCCGGTTCGTGTAAGAACCGGGACTAAAGGGCTAGGGCATTAGTAACGATCCTTTAGTCCCGGTTCAAAAACCGGGACAAAACCCTTACCAACCGGGACAGATGACCCTTTTTCTACTTTGATGCATGGCCCTCCACGTACGATTCCCATGCGTAGGGTGGAGGTATAATTGAGCCACAGTTTGTACGTACTCCTCATTTAACCACGTACAATTCCCATATACTCCCATCCCGCCATGCGTAGGGTGGAGTATATGTATGCGATGGGTGGTTGGCAATCGCAGGGATCACCAGACAAGTTTAAGTTAGCCGTGGCCCATGTATACACGGGGCGTTGAACATTTAAAAATTTTAACCACTTTTTGTCCAAAGTTATAGTCACTTTAATTTTTGAGGTTTTTGATTGTTTTTAGTGTTTATTGATCTGAATCGTTTTTTAAGTTTTTAATTGTTGCAATTGCAAAAGAAAGCGTGCAGTTGCATTTCGATTGTGGACACAAAAGGCGACTGATATTCATCTGCACCCAAGATAGCCCCAGTTGAATTTAATCAGAGCATATAATTCAACCACCAAATTATTCACAAAACAACACAGACTATAAACCCGTATGAATCTGGGCAGCAGCAGGTCTCTGTAGGGTGGTCCACAGTACATGACGATCAATGGCAAGGAAGGAAGAAATGAAGATTAGTTGGCAATCCTGTCTGCTATAGCCAGCAACAGTGGTTGCCCCGTGGATACTGATTTGGTCCCTCTCCTCAGGCAGCGATGATGAGAGGAAAATTATGGGCACCTGACCCACAGAAACATCTCATCTATGGCAGATGCATGGGCCCATTATTCATTCAAGGAGGCCATCTAAGCTTGCTCTTCAGGCAAAAACGCCAAGGAAAACGTCAAAAAATTGGACGGAAATTTACTTTATGGCAGATCATGGGCTGATTATTCATTCAGGGAGGCCATCTAGCTTTTTTGCTCTTCATGCAAAAAATGCCACTGGAAAAGTCAAAAAATTGGAGGGAAATGTACTTTGAATTTCGAATGTACTCCTGGGTACTCGTACTGATCTGCATTCATTCATTGCTTGATTGATATTAGTTCCTCCATCATTTCGCTGGGCTGACAGCGGACACCACACTTCTGTCCCTCCTGTCTTCCTAGATAGCTATCGGGTACTACACTACTACGTACTACTGGTCCAATGTAGTTAAGGCGTAGAGCTAACTTGTTTATCTCGTTACGTCACCATTAACCTCACTGTAATTAACCTCGCAGCATAAAAAAAAGTCCACAAGGTAAATTAAAGCGTAGCAATGGCCATGCATGCATGTGACCAAGCAGGTCTTTGCAGAGATCGGCAGAGAGGAGATCTAGAGGCACAAAGATAGCCTTGCTAGCTGCTTTGTGTTATGATAAAAAGTTCCATCTTGACTGCAAGGCAGACAGTACATCTTAACGAGGTGATGGAAAAAGTGACACTGAAACCCAGAAGCTCCAGTTTAGTTTCTCTCTTTCTGCCGCTGTAATCTTTCCTGACCTGCACATCTGACTAGAGATCTACTCTATCATCCAACATATTACTCCCTCCATCTCAAAATAAGTGTTACTGCTTTAGTAACTTTGTACTAAATTAGCGACACTTAATTTAGGATGGAGAGAGTACATCGCAGTAGATCTATCACAATATATATCGCAAAATTCCACATATGCATACGGTATGCAACAGGCGTGTGGTGTGTCCCCCTCCGTCTCACCGGACACGGCAGCGTGGCGGCCATTAAAAATTCTGCAGGGGAGCTTGAATGCCGTCCGACGTGTCTACTTACGTAAGTGACCAGCTGCATGCACATGCTAAAAATGGCGCCGCACGCTACCTCGCGCCGTGATATGGTAGCTGCCGGTGCATGCATGCCCTACGTCCCTGCGCGCTTCTGCTACACCATAATACGTGAGTTCACTTGCAAGGTTTATTGCTCTCTGTCATCTTGGGTACCTTTTTCTTGACGTGAGATACTACTTTGTTTATGAAAGACAGAAAAATAATCGTGTCTTTCTAACACCAGAAGCTCTTAATTCCTCACATATCAAACCCTTCTAGATTCTTCAGATGGCAACTCAACAAGGTGGATTAACAATATCTCGAGGACAAGACAGCACGTAAATTGGTCACTTGGGAGGGTCAAAATATCACTACTATTGGGCGCACAGCCCTCGTGAAGTCGGTCATCTCCTCCCAAATGGTTCCATCACACCACTTATTGTCCCCCTTAGCTCTCTCGATAGCCTAAACAAGATCGAGAGGGCTTTCCGTTCGTCAGGCTTGAACAAGACGATCGGGAACACGTGGATTCTCAAAATCAACCACAACACCTCGTCTCTGGTGACCACATCCAGCAATTTTTCACCGTTTGGATGCTCGTGCACGACTTCCACCTTGATGAACAAATCAAAGATGAGCCCCAACAGACATGCTATGGCCATACTCATCATGCTCTTCTCTTGGATAATCTGCAACGAAAGAAATGTTAGGGTGTTCTGCCACGAGAGTGCGCCGCCGCCCCTCTCTCCTTAGCATCATACAACCGTGCAAGTACAAATTTTCTATATACATTATTAGTAAGTCCAACATTGTTCATTATGTATGTGTGATAAATATTCTGAAGGGAAACTTACATCTGGTTGTCGGAACATGGAATACAGTCGAAAATTAGGCCTGCAATTTTCCCCGCAAGTATACAAAGTAACGCTAGAACTACGTAAGGTTACTTACCTATTTTACGTAAAATAAAACATGGAGATGTGAGATTGGAGGGATAGGGGAAGGAAGG
>NC_057814.1:592516251-592517072 GCF_018294505.1 Triticum aestivum | reverse complement strand
GTTTTTTATAGTGCTACGTAGATGTAGGATTATCGCATGCATAAGAGTTATACGTAAACACTTAAGTTTTATTTGGATGTTGTGCCCAATGCCATCGTCGTTACATACACCCTGTTGTGAAACGTAGCATGCAATTTTAAACAAATTCCTACGCTCACGCAAGATCTATCTAGGAGATGCATAGCAACAAGAGGGGGAGAGTGTGTCCACGTACCCTCGTAGACCGAAAGTGGAAGCGTTTGACAACGCGGTTGATGTAGTCGAATTTCTTCTCGTTCCGACCGATCAAGCACCGAACGTACGACACCTCCGAGTTCTGCACACGTTCAGCTCGATGACGTCCCTCGAACTCTTGATTCAGCAAAGTGTCGAGGGAGAGTTTCGTCAGCATGACGGCGGGGTGACGGTGATTGTGAAGTGATCTGTGCAGGGCTTCGCCTAAGCACTACGACAATACGACCGGAGGCATAAACTGTGGAGGGGGCACCGCACACGGCTAACAATTGTTGGTGTGTGTTCTAGCGGTGCCCCCCCAAATATATATATAGGTTGGAGGGGAGGAGAGGCAGCCAAGGGGGCGCCCCAAGTAGGAGGAATCCTACTTGGGCGCCTCCCCAATTAGGCCTCCCCCCTTCCATATGGTTCGGAGGGGGAAGGAAGGAGGGCGGAGGAGGGAAAGGAAGGGGAGGCCGAACCCTCCCCTTCCCTCTCTCTTCCCCTCTTTCCTTCTCCTTCTATTTCGGCCTATATGGGGGCGCACCAGCCCCTTAGGGGCTGGTCTGTCCCCCTCTTGGCCCATTAGGCCCATATAGTTGCGGGGG
>NC_057814.1:592499368-592516198 GCF_018294505.1 Triticum aestivum | reverse complement strand
GGGGGTCCCCGGAACCCCTTTTGGTGACCCGACATGTACCCTGTACCCCCAGAACACTTCCGGTGTCCGAATGTCATCGTCCTATATATGAATCTTTACCTCTCGACCATTTCGAGACTCCTCATCATGTACGTGATCTCATCGTCCTATATATTCGGTCACCAAATCACATAATTCATATAATACAAAATCGTCATCGAACGTTAAGCGTGTGGACCCTACGGGTTAGAGAACTATGTAGACATGACCGAGACACCTCTCCGATCAATAACCAACAGCGGAACCTGGATGCTCATATTGGTTCCCACATATTCTACAAAGATCTTTTATCGGTCATACCGTAATGACAACATACGTTATTCCCTTTGTCATCGGTATGTTACTTGCCCGAGATTCGACCGTCGGTATCTTCATACCTAGTTCAATCTCGTTACCGGCAAGTCTATTTATTTGTTCCGTAATACATCATCCCGCAACTAACTAACTATTAGTCACATTGCTTGCAAGGCTTATTATGATATGTATTACCGAGAGGGCCGAGACATACCTCTCCAATACCCAGAGTGACATATCCTAATCTCGATCTATGCCAACCCAACAAATACCTTCGGAGATACCTGTAGAGCATCTTTATAGTCACCCATTTACATTGTGACCTTTGATGGCACACAAGGTGAAAGAACATGTGGTGCCCCCATGTTTGGTTTTGGTAATTGACGACAATCTCTATGGACTAATGGTTGCCTTGAGTTATATTTGAAGGTTTTGTCCATAGGCTTTTCTTGGAGTACATGTGTTGGTTTCAAGGAGAGTTTGTGTTGACCAAGGTGCTATTAAGGAATTATCCAAAGATTGGTCATGTGAGAGTTGAGCTTATTGCAAGCATGTCTTGAAGAAGAAGATTGTGTGATCATTCATGTTTACCTTCAAGACATCATCCAAATGAAGAGAGTTGGAAAGATTCTAGGTTGATCAAGACTAAGTCAAGAGTGAATCAAGTTGATCAACTCACAAAGCGTAGAAGATGTACCGAGAGGGATCAAGTGATCCCATGGTATGGTAAGCATTGTCCATTGTGCTTTGTGTACTAACCCATGGTCTATGTGAGAGTTCTATGTGGGGTTAGGTACGTGTTCATGGGCTTGCGTCAAGAGGAAGATATCACTCAACGCATGTAGAGGATGACATCAAGTGGTGATCGTCATCAAGATTTCCGTGTGCAAGTTCAAGTGGAGCATCACGAAGAGATCAAGTGCTTGAAGCTTGCCGTCCATTGTGGTGACAATGGACTTGTGAAGATGTGCCGAAGAGTGGCTCACCCATAGTGGACTATGGGGGAGTAATCATCTAGTCTTCATCGAGCCAACGCAATCAAGAAAGGTGGTCCAAGTTGAGGGAGTCAAGATCGTCATCATCTAGCTCAAGTGGACCATGTGCAAGGCAAAGGTTTTCCCTTGATAGGTTTTCTATTTTACCGGTCTCATGGTGGTAGTTGGGAGACCGGGTTATAGGATCGATAGCCGTACTATCAAGGGGGGCTCTCAAGTGAGTAGCTTGATTGTATCGTTCGTCGAGAGCTCAAACCATTGCATCCTTGCATCATGTTTCTTGGTTCTTGTTTGGTTCTCTTTGTGAGTCTTAGAGCTTGTGGTCATCTTGATGACAAGCTTGAGTTCATCGAAAACGGAGTTTGCATGCGTCTTCTATGATGTTTTCGATGTTGGAGGTTTTACCGGTCTTATCCGAGGAAGGGTTCTCACCATTTTCTTTTGGGACTTTTCTCACTTGCTTCTTATTGGTATTTCTATCAATATTGTGTTAGCCCTTGTTGCTAGCTTTCCAACAAACTTGGTTTCGTCGAATTCGGAGTCCGTTTGCAGAAGTTGTGTCAGTTTTGGTGTCCTTTAAAGGGGCTGCTGCGGATATAATTTTTTAGTACCGCTCTTGGGAGCGGTACTACCACTTGGAGCGGTACTACCGCGGCTCGTGAGCAGTAGTACCGCTCCAGAGCTGTACTACCGCGGCTCCTGAGCGGTAGTACCGCTCCGGACCAAAATCTCGTGTTTTGCTCAGCGGAAGTAGGCACGGAAGTATTTTTTTGTACCGCTCGCAAGCAGTAGTACCGCTACCACTTGCGGTAGAACCATGAGGTCGAGCGGTAGTACGGTGGGGACGAGCGGTAGTACCGCTCCGGCGGTTCTACTGGCCTTTTGCCTCCTCGCTGTTGTTTTTCGAAGGGGTACTACCGCCCTAGCGGTAGTACCGCTCCTTGGAGCGGTAGTACCGCTCTGTGCGGGCTGTGAGCATAACGGTTGGATTTTTCCCCACCTATAAAAGGAGGTCTTCTTCCCCATTGAACCTGATCCTTTGAGCTCGTGTTCTTCCCCCATTGTTGACCTTATTCGAGCTTGCTAACTCTCAATCCCTCCATGGATTCTTGCTAGTTTTTGAGGGAAAAGAGAGAGGAGATCTAGATCCACATTTCCACCAATCACTTTCTCCTCTATGTGAGGGGAAACCCTTGGATCTAGATCTTGGATTTCTTCATGTTGTCCTTCTTGTTCTTCCTCTCATTTTCCTCCCTAGCATTAGTTGCTTCGGTGGGATTTGAGAGAGAAGGACTTGGGCACTCCGTGTGCCCTTGCCATTGCATTTGGTGCATCGGTTTGAGTTCTCCACGGTGATACGTGGAAGTTACCAGTTGAGAAGCTTATTACTCTTGGGTGCTTGGTACCCTTGAGCTTGTTCCTCTTGGGTGCTTGGGCGCCCTAGACGGTTGGTGGTGTTCGGAGCTCAATCATTGTGGTGTAAAGCTCCGAGCAAGCGTCGGGGTCTCCAATTAGGTTGTGGAGATCGCCCCGAGCAATTTGACGGGTTTCGGTGACCGCCCCCAAGGGTTGCCAAAGTGTACGGGTTCGGTGACCACCTCCAAGGGTTGCCATTTGTACGGGTTCGGTGACCGCCCTCAAGGGTCCCTTAGTGGAATCATGGCATCTTGCATTGTGCGAGGGCGTGAGGAGATTACGGTGGCCCTAGTGGCTTCTTGGGGAGCATTGTGCCTCCACACCGCTCCAAACGGAGATTAGCATCCGCAAGGGTGTGAACTTCGGGATACATCATCGTCTCCGCGTGCCCCCGTTATCTCTTACCCGAGCCCTTTACTTATGCACTTTACTTTGTGATAGCCATATTGTTTCTTGTCATTTATCTTGCTATCACCTAAGTAGTTTTCTTTCTTAGCATAAGTTGTTGGTGCACATAGGTGAGCCTAGTTGTTGTAGGTTTTGTGCTTGACAAATTAACCGCTAGGTTTATTCCGCATTTGTTCAAGCCTCAACCGTAATTATTTTAAAGCGCCTATTCACCCCCTCTAGGCGACATCCACGATCTTTCAATTGGTATCAGAGCCTCGATTAGGGGATTAGGATTCTGTGACACACTTAGTCTCGATGGCACAAATTTTGATGTTTGGGTAATTCGCATGCTTAATCTCTTTAGGGTCATGGACCCAAATTTATAGCGAATTGTAGATATGGGTTTTTCTCCTCCAAAAGATCCCCAAAGATTATCTTTAGAGGATGAGAAAAACTCTTATCTCAATGCTCAAGCTTCTAATATGCTTTTCGATGCTTTGAGCAATGTAGTTATATTTCAACTCATGCCTTTCCGGGATGCTCATGAGTTGTGGACAAAGCTTCAAGATAAATATGGCGTGTCCAAGTTTTGTGGGGATGATTGTTCTCCCTCCACCTCCGGTCGTGTTGTGTTCTCAACTTCTTCTACTTCACCTACATGTGGTTTGCCACAAGGTAATGGCATGGTGAGTAGTGGTGTTCATTGCAATGATGATAGTGGGCTTAGTTTTGATAATCCTTCATCACTTTCTTGTTGCGATGCTTCATCTTTGGACTCTAGCACTTCGAGCACTCCAAATGTTTCACATGCTTGTGTTGATAGTCCTTACATATCATGTACAAATTGCTTGACTAAATCTCATGATGATATGCTTGCTATGTCTTGTTGGCATGATAAAAATGCATGTATTTCCTCGAGTTGTTGTGCTAACAATGTAGAGGAAACCCAACACTCCATGGAACAAGATGTGGTCTTGAATGGTGCTTCAAGGGATCCCACATCATCATCTATTGCTTTTTGCCTTATGGCCAAGGCTTCAAAGGTATCTCCCACTTTGAATCCTAATATATCTTGTGATAATATTGATGATGGCAAGAGTGATGATGATGTCGATTATGATGAAGAGAATGATGATGTTGCCTCCTTAAAAATTAAGGGGGAAATAATTTTTAAAGCTCTTCTTAAGAATAAAATTGCTCGTTCCAACTTCATGGAAATCATGTCTATTGCTATTGAGGGCAAGAATATATTGATGAGTTGGAATCTCGTCTTGAGGAGCATGAGGTCACCATTGATAAAATGGAAGGTCATGGGCGTGATTACGCTAATGAGATTGCGGACCTCCCTCAAGCTCTTGAACTTGAACAAACCACCAAGGAATCTCTTGAGGAGACTTTTGCTCTAGAGTTATCTGGAGTGAAGGAATCTCATGATAGAGCTCTTGAGGTGGCCAATGTTTTTGAAAATAAAAATGCTAAGCTTGAAGTTGTTCATGCTAGACTCCTTGAGGATTTTGAGCACCTCGAAAATGGCTCAAGGGTCATCAAGGGTGAGCTCATCAAACTCACCGAGTCTCATGCTCAACTTGAAGCTTCTTATTTAAAAGAGCTTGCCAAGTTGCCTTCTCCTCTTGTTGTTAATGATGATGCTTGTGCTACTAACTCTATTTCTTGTGAAGCATCCATTTTAAAGGAGAACGTTGAGCTACGGGCTCAACTTGAGTTGCTATCTAGCAATTATGGGAAATTGGAAGAAATCCATGAAAAGCTCTCAAGCTCTCATGATGATCTTCTAGTATCCCATAATGTGCTAAAGATAGCTCATGAGGCCATGATTGGTAAGGTAACATCTAGTGAGCCTCATGTGGACACTAGCACTACTTTTAGTCAAAATGCTATATTGCCTTGTGCTAGTCCTCGCGATTCATCCATGCATAATGTTGGTACATCTTGTGATGAATTGCTTTCCTTGCCTTGTTGCTCTAACAATGAAGCTTATACTTCCTCTAGTGCTTGTGTTGAGACTAACCATGCAGAGGAAATCAAAGAGCTCAAGGCCCAAGTCACTTCTTTGAAGAAAGACTTGGAAAAGAGTCATGAAGGGAAATTTACACTCAACAACATCTTGAGAGTGCAAAAATCCCCCAATGACAAAGGTGGACTTGGATTCAACTCCAACAAGAAGAAGAAGTCCAAGATGAACAAAAAGAAGGGCCAAGAACAAGTCAAGAATTCGGCCAAGATTGTTTGCTTCAAGTGCAAAGTAGAAGGGCATCATGTTAGATCTTGCCCATTGAATAAGAAGGCCATTAGTGACAAGCAACAAGGGAAGCGGCCACAAGTTTGATCTCATGCTCAACCACAAGTTGAAGAAAGTCCTCTTCCCAAGAATCCTCAAGCTAATGCTTCTCAAGTTGAGAAATCAAGTGAGAAGAAAGTGAAGAGTAGACGTTGCTACTTATGTCGTGAGAAAGGTCATCTCACCTCTTCATGCACTAGTGGTAACTTATCCAACCCAATTATTATTGATGATATCTATTCTCTTGGGAAGGATAATGTTGGCCATGTGTTTGCCAAATTTGTTGGTGCTCAAAGTGGTGTCAAGAAAAGAACCATTTGGGTAGCCAAGCCTATTGTGACTAACCTCTTAGGACCCAACTTGGTTGGGGACCAACTAGCTCATACTTGATCAATAGGTGTTGTTGGAGGACATTGGAGACTTGGCTACTTTATGAAGAATTAAGGGGACTTCATCATTCTAATTGTCTCAAGCCAAGTCATTCGGATTATCAAGTTTCTATCTTATATCCAATGTTCCTCCTTGCGGTAACTCGTGCTTAAAGTGTTTACATTGATAGCTACTTACCCCTTTGCATGTTTGGTTTCGTTCCTTACATGTGTTTGTATATGTTGTGCTTCCAACTTGATTATCTTGAGCAATCAAGTATGTGTGTGTTGGTTTGCACATCATGTACGTGTGTGTCATGCGTTGAGCCTTTTTGCATCTTGTTTATTTCTTAGTTGGCTCTTGTGAGAGATTAATGGAATATCCCATTATGGGGGAGTGATGTGCTTTGTGCACCTCACAATCCTATATATGTGTGTACATGAGTAATACCATCTAGTATTGATATTTCAAGATTATCTAGTCGTTATGTGGTATGTCTTCTCATGAGAAATTCAAATTCTAAATTGTCCATTGATTATCTCTTGTCGGATCGTTATTTTTCCTCTTGTTTATCTTTAATTGGTATCACATTATGGGGAGTAATATGCTATGTGTATATTACTAGCCTAGAAAATGTGTACATTTGAGATATTGTCACCTAGAATTGATATTGTAAATTATCTTGTTCCTATGTGGCATGTTAGCTCTACAAGTTGCAATTTGCTTGTGTTTGGTGTGAAGATGATGTCGGATATCCTTGCTATCTACCACCGGGAATTATTTCCAAATACTTCTTGTCTTTTGACAATTGGTACTCACTTATGTGTGGTAGAAATTATTGATCATCTTCATGTTGGCGTTTGCTTTTTATTTTCCTTATCTCTTGCCAAGTTTGTGTCAACTCCCATTGCTTTCCGTGCCACTTGAGGATCTTGTTGTTTTCTTGATCTTGTCTAGTGCTTTCCTTGATATAGTGAACGTGGTGATCCTACCTTGTGCATTTTGTATTCAAATGCAAATTCTTTATAATGCACAACTCGTGGGGGAGCTATCCTATTTTCTATAAAACACTAAACTTGTGATCCATTTTAAGTGTGTGTTGGTGGACGGCAAGCCGTTTCTTTTTGGTACTTGTGCCATCATGAAACTTTGTAGAGAGCTTGGTTTGTTTGGAACCATCCTCTCTTTTGGGAGTTTGATATCATTTTGTGGGTTCCAATGGATATCTCATTCCTTGATGTATCTTTTAATAATATCTTCCAAGTGATGATTTCTCCATTTGGTATTCTTTTCACTTGGTATTTCCTTGTATTTTGGTATTGGTTCTTGAAAGTCTTGAGCATGCATATTAACTTCATGTAGTTTCCGTGGCATGCTTTCTCTCTTTGACCCAATATATAGGGGAAACTCCACCAAGTCTCAAATTGGATGAGATGTGCATGAATTTCATTTCCATATCTATATGCACATATTTATGTGGAGTTTGTCCTATGTATTGTTGGTGTTTCTAACTCTTTGGTCCCAATGAGTTTGGGTACCATTTTGTTTGTGTTGTTGTTCTAGGAACAATTGGAGATGCATTGGATGCTCGGCTCACTCACAAGGAAGGTGTTGTCACCATGTGCTTTTTGGAGTCAAGCTAGGATGATCAATGAACTACTTTGTACCTTCAATTGGTATCTACTACATCCTTCCAATGTTAACTCGGTAACAAGTATCTTCATATACTTCATGCACACATTTCTTGCATCAACCTTGTGTAGGTTGTATCATGGCATGTTATTCATTCTCTCTTGTGATACTTGTTTCCTTTCTCAAAGCATCCCAACAATGATCTCTTGTTGCTAGTTGTGATGTCTTTGATGGTTGTGTGGTAGGAATTCATTTATGTACAATAAGACCATATCTAGCCATGTGCTATGCTTCCAAGCAAATATCTTATTGCTATATCTATGACTTCCTTTTGGTTATCTTGTTCCTTCGTGTTGTAACTATTTCGGGTGTACATCCTTCTTTGTAGATATATATCATCATGATCTCGTCTACCTAGAACCTTATACATTTGAGAGAAATTACATCTCTAGATGATATCCTTTCTTTCACGTCCACCTTGTCTTTCTTGTTATTTCTTTGGTGGCTCCGTGAAAGCTTTTGCCTTGAGTGCATGTCTTATCTCGTTGCATCTTGATGCACTCCTGTGTGGTGAAGATTATTTTCCTCATGCTTATCTCTACGAGGCTTTTGCCATCTTAATTGGTATCCCTCGTCTTGATGAGGCTTTCATCTTCTATCTTCACCATGGGTTGTCACAAGTGTTGGTTATTCATTTTGCATTTTTAGTGTGCTTGTGAACCCTTTTGCTTGGTGTGTGTGGGGAGGACATGTCATGCACCTTGTATCTCCACTATCCAAGACTATGTTGATGCTTAATGCTCATTCGTACATTAGTCTTCTCAAGTGCTTTGTCATGACTCACACACATCATTTTGGTTGAGCCTACTCTTAAGTTGCCTCTTTTATATGTTGCTCAACCATTTGTTTGTTGCAAGTGCTAGGCTTTGTTTCCTATATGCTCACTTGCACTTGTTGTGAGTTTCTATTGATTTTTGGGGAGTGATGATCCTATTTTGTGCACTCGGTATCCTAATGCAAGTATTGTAAGAAGTGCACAAATCATGGAGAGCTTCACTAGTGTCTTTAGAACACTCTGTTGCTCTCTTGCACTTGTCGTGAGGTTCTATTGATCTTGGGGGAGTGACGATCCTATCTTGTGCTCGTTGTATCCAGTTACAAAACTAAATTGTGCACAAATCATGGGGAGCTTCTCTAGTTTCTCTAGAACACTCCTTTGCTCATATCATAATTTATTTCATTCATGTGGCACGTAGGATCATTGGTCTAGTTGGCTCAATTGATATCCGTTGATTGCTTGCTTCAATTGGTATCTTTTGATTGCTTGTTTGCTTGTTTCTCTCTTTCTTATGTCTTTGTGGCATATCTTTCTTTTGTAAACTTTGGGCCTAAATATAGTTCGTTTTCCTCCTAGTATTTACCATCAAACTTGTGTATTGCATTCCACTCTCTTGTTGAGAAATACACAAATTATGGAGGAACACAATTTATATTGTCCTTCTAAGTTTTTCTCCCATTTTGGCAATCGATGCCAATGGGGGAGAAGTTTCAGAGAGTTTTGTGGAGAAGTTTAGAGAATTCTCTCCTCTTGCTTTGGTTTTGTTCCTAAGCATTTGCATCTCTTACTCATGCATCATTGGCTGTTGCATTGCATGGTGATGCATAATTCCTTATATAAACTCTCTTGAAAGTGATTGTCATCAATTACCAAAATGGGGGAGATTGAAAGAACATGTGGTGCCCCCATGTTTGGTTTTGGTAATTGACGACAATCTCTATGGACTAATGGTTACCTTGAGTTATATTTGAAGGTTTTTTCCATAGGCTTTTCTTGGAGTACATGTGTTGGTTTCCAGGAGAGTTTGTGTTGACCAAGGTGCTATTAAGGAATTATCCAAAGATTGGTCATGTGAGAGTTGAGCTTATTGCAAGCATGTCTTGAAGAAGAAGATTGTGTGATCATTCATGTTTACCTTCAAGACATCATCCAAATGAAGAGAGTTGGAAAGATTCTAGGTTGATCAATACTAAGTCAAGAGTGAATCAAGTTGATCAACTCACAAAGCGTAGAAGATGTACCGAGAGGGATCAAGTGATCCCATGGTATGGTAAGCATTGTCCATTGTGCTTTGTGTACTAACCCATGGTCTATGTGAGAGTTCTATGTGGGGTTAGGTACGTGTTCATGGGCTTGCGTCAAGAGGAAGATATCACTCAACGCATGTAGAGGATGACATCAAGTGGTGATCGTCATCAAGATTTCCGTGTGCAAGTTCAAGTGGAGCATCACGAAGAGATCAAGTGCTTGAAGCTTGCCGTCCATTGTGGTGACAATGGACTTGTGAAGATGTGCCGAAGAGTGGCTCACCCATAGTGGACTATGGGGGAGTCACCATCTAGTCCTCATCGAGCCAACGCAATCAAGAAAGGTGGTCCAACTTGAGGGAGTCAAGATCGTCATCATCTAGCTCAAGTGGACCATGTGCAAGGCAAAGGTTTTCCCTTGATAGGTTTTCTATTTTACCGGTCTCATGGTGGTAGTTGGGAGACCGGGTTATAGGATCGATAGCCGTATTATCAAGGGGGGCTCTCAAGTGAGTAGCTTGATTGTATCGTTCGTCGAGAGCTCAAACCATTGCATCCTTGCATCATGTTTCTTGGTTCTTGTTTGGTTCTCTTTGTGAGTCTTAGAGCTTATGGTCATCTTGATGACAAGCTTGAGTTCATCGAAAACGGAGTTTGCATGCGTCTTCTATGATGTTTTCGATGTTGGAGGTTTTACCGGTCTTATCCGAGGAAGGGTTCTCACCATTTTCTTTTGGGCATTTTCTAATTTGCTTCTTATTGGTATTTCTATCAAGATTGTGTGAGCCCTTCTCGCTAGCTTTCCAACAAACTTGGTTTCGTCGAATTCGGAGTCGGTTTGCAGAAGTTGTGTCAGTTTTGGTGTCCTTTAAAGGGGCTGCTGCGGATGTAATTTTTTAGTACCGCTCTTGGGAGCGGTACTACCGCGGCTCCTGAGCGGTAGTACCGCTCCGGACCAAAATCTCGTGTTTTGCTCAGCGGAAGTAGGCACGGAAGTATTTTTTTTGTACCGCTCGCAAGCAGTAGTACCGCTACCACTTGCGGTAGTACCGTGAGGTCGAGCGGTAGTACCGTGGGGACGAGCGGTAGTACCGCTCCGGCGGTTCTACTGGCCTTTTGTCTCCTCGCTGTTGTTTTTCAAAGGTAGTACCGTGGGGACGAGCGGTAGTACTGCTCTGTGCGGGCTGTGAGCATAACGGTTGGATTTTTCCCCACCTATAAAAGGAGGTCTTCTTTCCCATTGAACCTGATCCTTTGAGCTCGTGTTCTTCCCCCATTGTTGACCTTCTTCGAGCTTGCTAACTCTCAGTCCCTCCATGGATTCTTGCTAGTTTTTGAGGGAAAAGAGAGAGGAGATCTAGATCCACATTTCCACCAATCACTTTCTCCTCTATGTGAGGGGAAACCCTTGGATCTAGATCTTGGAGTTCTTGGTGTTCTCCTTCTTGTTCTTCCTCTCATCTTCCTCCCTAGCATTAGTTGCTTCGGTGGGATTTGAGAGAGAAGGACTTGGGCACTCCGTGTGCCCTTGCCATTGCATTTGGTGCACCGGTTTGAGTTCTCCACGGTGATACGTGGAAGTTACAAGTTGAGAAGCTTATTACTCTTGGGCGCTTGGTACCCTTGAGCTTGTTCCTCTTGGGTGCTTGGGCGCCCTAGACGGTTGGTGGTGTTCGGAGCTCAATCATTGTGGTGTAAAGCTCCGGGCAAGCGTCGGGGTCTCCAATTAGGTTGTGGAGATCGCCCCGAGCAATTTGACGGGTTCCGGTGACCGCCCCCAAGGGTTGCCAAAGTGTACGGGTTCGGTGACCGCCCCCAAGGGTTGCCATTTGTACGGGTTCGGTGACCGCCCTCAAGGGTCCCTTAGTGGAATCACGGCATCTTGCATTGTGCGAGGGCGTGAGGAGATTACGGTGGCCCTAGTGGCTTCTTGGGGAGCATTGTGCCTCCACACCGCTCCAAACGGAGATTAGCATCTGCAAGGGTGTGAACTTCGGGATACATCATCATCTCCGCATGCCCCGGTTATCTCTTACCCGAGCCCTTTACTTATGCACTTTACTTTGTGATAGCCATATTGTTTCTTGTCATTTATCTTGCTATCACCTAAGTAGTTTTTCTTGCTTAGCATAAGTTGTTGGTGCACATAGGTGAGCCTAGTTGTTGTAGGTTTTGTGCTTGACAAATTAACCGCTAGGTTTATTCCGCATTTGTTCAAGCCTCAACCGTAATTATTTTAAAGCGCCTATTCACCCCCCCTCTAGTCGACATCCACGATCTTTCACAAGGTATTCCTCCGGTGTCCGAGAGTTACATAACCTCATAGTCGAAGGAATATGTATTTGACATGAAGAAAGCAATATCACTAAAACCGAACGATCAATATGCTAAGCTAACATATGGGTCTTGTCCATCACATCATTCTCCTAATGATGTGATCCCGTTCATCAAATGACAACACATGTGTGTGGTTAGGAAACCTAACCATCTTTGATTAATGAGCTAGTCTAGTAGAGGCTTACTGGGGACATAGTGTTTTGTCTATGTATCCACACATGTATCAAGTTTCCAGTTAATACAATTCTAGCATGAGTAATAGACATTTATCATGATATAAGGAAATATAAAATAACAACTTTATTATTGCCTCTAGGGCATATTTCCTTCATTCTCCCACTTGCACTAGAGTCAATAATCTAGTTCACATCACCTTGTGATTTAACAAAAATAGTTCACATCTTTATGTGATTAACACCCATAGTTCACATCACCGTGTGACCAACACCCAAAGGGTTTACTACACTACAGGAATCAGCTACTTTGCCGTCTGCCACGGCAGACGACAAAGGCAAGGATGGCGGACGGAAAAAGGCTCCGGCAAAGTAGGCATCGGTAAAGAGCTTCTTTGTCGTCTGCTTTTTGAAGCGTACGGCAAAGGGGCCTTTGCTATCAGCGGCTGACGGCAAAGAAAGCCAACGGCAATAAATGCGCTGTTAGTCCGTTAGGCGGCTAACGGCAACCTTTTCCGTCCGCCGCTGACGGCAAAGAGCATTCGGCCTTTGCCGCCGCCGCTGTAGGCAAACTGACCAAATGGGTCAGCTCCCAGGGAGCACAGGTGGCCGCCGCGTGGCTTCTTTGCTGTCCGCGGCAGACGGCAAAGGAGCCTTTGCCATCAGCGACTGACGGCAAAGGTGCCTCTTTTTTCTGTTTTTTAAATCCAGCAATTTTCACAGCAAATATATGACATATATATATTTCACAGGGCTATTTAACAGCAAACATATGACATATCCAGCACATAAGTTTCATCGTGCATACATATATAGTTTCATCCATTCATACATAGCAAGTTGCACATACACATTGTTCCATCCATACAAAGTTTCATGAAGATAGCAAGTTCCATCATAGCAAGCTAGAAGAATACTATAGGAGAATGAAAGAAAAAGCAAGCACTCCATCATAGCAAGCTAGCTTCCGTGAAGTGAATGAAATCTGCAAAATGGCAAATAAGAAAGTTAGAAAAAGGTGACTAAAAGAAGAAGTATATGCCATTTATGAGCTAACTTAGGTGAAATGGATCATTTATGAGCTAACGTAGTTGAAATGGATCGTTTATGAGCTAACCTAGGTGAAATAGATCGTTTATGAGCTAACTTAGGTATAATGCATCATTTTAGAGCTAACCTAGGTAAGATGGGTCATTTTGGAGCTAATCTAGGTGAAATGGATCGTTTTTGAGCTAAGTTAGGTGAAATGGATCGTTTATGAGCTAACCTAGGTGAAATAGATCTTTTATGAGCTAACTTAGGTAAAATGCATCATTTTAGAGGTAACCTAGGTGCGATGGGTCATTTTGGAGCTAAACTAGGTAAAATGGATCGTTTGTGAGCTAACCTAGGTGAAATGGATCGTTTATGAGCTAATCTAGGTAAAATGGGTCATTTTAGAGCTAACGTGGGTAAAATGCATCATTTTGGAGCTAACCTAGGTAAGATGGGTCATTTTGGAGCTAACCTAGGTAAAATGGGTCATTTTAGAGCTAACCTAGGTAAAATGGATCATTTTGGAGCTAGTCTAGGTAAAATGGGTCATTTTAGAGCTAACTTGAGTAAAATGGATCATTTATGAGCTAACTAAGGTAGAATGGGTCATTTTAGAGCTAACTTAGGTAAAATGGATTGTTTATGAGCTAACTAAGCTAATTATGCCATTTTTGACATAAGTAAGCTAAGTACATGTCATTATTGAGCAAACCTAGTTAACTAAGCATATTAGAGCTAACTTAGGTCATTTTGGAGGAAACAAAGCTAAGTATAGATCGTTTTAGAGCTAAGTTAGGTAAAATGGATGGTTTTGGAGGTCAGTAAGCTTATTAAGTCATTTTGGAGGAAAAGAAGCTAACTCTAGGACATTGTGGTAAGCATATTGGAGGAAATAAGGCTAAGTCTAGGTCTTTATGCATTTGTTAAGCAAAACACTAGAGAAACTTACCATGATCATGGAGGTGTAGGAGCGGGCTGGCTCGTGCCGGTAGCGGGAGAAGGATCGTGCGATGCTTGTCTGGAGTTACGCTGCACCAAAGATCATTTCCAATGTCTCGTTAGCATGATGACACTCAAATGTTAAGACTAGCAAGTAATGTCCATTCAAATTAAACTCACCGTGGTCCCAGGAGCAATCACTAGCATCGGCGGAGCGGTCTGACCGGTCTTCTCGCACACAGACTGCACATTTGGTTTTGACGACTCAGTCATACTAGTTAGTAATGAGACAAACACTACATGAATGTTTTGGCTAATCTGCAGAAGAAACTTACCACAAGGAGCTCGTACATGGCCCTTGCCTGCATGTCATTCCGTGCCCTCTCCTCCTCCAACATCGTTGTCGTCCTCTCCTCCAACTCCCGCTGCCTCTCCGCCGCCTCCGCCAGAAGTTTCTCCGTTCTATCTCTCCCACTCTGTATAGCATCCTGCAACACCACTCCTCGTTACCATTTGTAATCATTGATGGAAGCACAGATAATGTAATGGAGAAAGATAGCTGAGTACGTATAACTAACCTTGATGGCAAGTTGGACTGGCCATTCACGAGGCCTTATCTCAGGAGCCGAGCTCGACTGGCGCGCCTTGATCTCCGGGAGAGTGCTAGGACAACGGATAAGTCCATCTCCAATGGCTATGGAGCCATGGGACCTCCCGCCACCAGATATCATCACCAGCTCTGGATAATGGGACCCTGGCTCAGGTTAAAGTCCTCCCCTTTCCTCGCCTTCCCCTCATCTCTATATTTGACGAGCTTGTCGTGGGAGGAGATGTTGGTGAAGTTGTTTGCATCATCGAGGTCAGACGGAGAGAATGCCTTGACTTTCTTGAAAGAGGCAGTGTGGGCCATGGCATATAGGTCATACACCTCTGGCACCTTATCCGCCTTATTGTAACGTGCCTGAAAGAGAGAAACAAAGTAAATTAGTAATTAAAGGGCTCAAGCTAGCATGATGAATGAATTGCATGAATCATGAAGCAAACCACATACCCAGTTGCGCCCGAACTGATATAAGTTGGAGCTGCCTTGATGGTGTGGCACACCTTCCATTTGGGCACGTTTGTCCTTGCCGCGTTGTGGAAGTCTAGCCATTCTTTTGAGCACCACTCATTGACCAACACCTCCCAACAATCCATCCGATCCGCACACCATCTCGGAGGCGCCTAAGTTAGCAAATAGAAACTTGAGCGCTATGGCTATGAATTACTAAATGAAGGAAGTAAGTACAAGGCCTTAAGAATACCTTCATGTACTGCTCCTTACTTAGGAACTTATCGCGGCACGCCGGCTTGGGCTTCTTGATACCACGCAAGGCGTAGTAGTCTCGAACAGTCTGCACCCGAGCCTCGTGCCGTAAGTTCCGTAGTAGGGGCTTGCAGACCTTCTCGATAACATTTGCCGCCTCCTCCTCGTATCCCTCCTCACACCTGTAGAATGTCTGCAATCAAATGAGACAATATTGATTAGTACAATTAATAACTAGCTAGTTGAAGATTTTTAAATGTGTAAAGGAGAAATTACCCAGAACTTTCTGATCACCACGTCTGCCCTCGTGTCGCACAAGACACCGTCGATAATCTCACCCGGTGGGGCCGGGGCAGCCAAGTAGTGCTCCCAGCTCAATCCAAGCTCTGGAAGCCGACCCTCACCAGGCAACGTGACAAACCCGGGAAGTTTTGCCGGCAAAGCATTCCAAGGACGGAGTTGGGCCGGCGGACACTATGATGGTTGTCCCAACCCCTACAGCATGACAAGGCCAACGCATTAGATATTTGAAGAAACGTGAATGCAGAAGGTACAAAAAGATTAAATGCACTTACCTCTCCCCATCAGGGAAAATCCACCACCTCTGCTCGCGGGTCGCCGGCACGGACGGGAGCCGTGTACAACCACGCTGGTAGACGGTACCCCCCTCCTCCTCAATATCAGTCGGCTCCCCGCCATCATCAGCATGGCCACTCGGCCCCTCAGGCTCATCCGGCCAGGTACCCCATCCAGACGTGTGCTCCTCTGGGGTCTCGTGGGCCGAAGGCCCGTCGACCCAAGGCTCGTGGGCCGAAGGCCTGTCGACCCGAGGCTCATGGACCGGAGTCCGTGTAGCCTCCTTCTCGGACGAGTCCACCCTAGCAGTCATGTGCTCGGGTGAAACAACTGGGGGTGGCGGCGAGGAAGGCGCCCTAGCAGTCACCCTACCTCCTCTCCCGCGACCACATGCTCCAACTCCTCTCTTCTTCCCTCCCTTACCTCGTCCCCTGCTGGGCACCGCTGTCGATGAAGAAGGCCCCGACGGTGTCACCATACTGTCCAGCAACGCTCGGCGGAGAGGTGCGTGTGGAATGGAATACCTCCCACCACGCGTCGACGAAGAAGGGGCTCGGAGCGCTCCCGACCAGTGCCCACCATCTTTCAACACCTGCCATGACAAAGAGTAAACGAAATTAGTAGAACATAAAAAAATACCGACATGAATAATAATATGTATATCACTTAAGTGTATCATCATCAAGTACAACATAAAAAAATTGAATACCTGACACTACTAAGAATCTCGATCACTATCATTAATAAATGCATAATCATCATCATCATCACTATAATCAATGATGGGCTCATAGGGTTCAGTGGCATCAAATATATGACCTAACTCATAATTCACAAATATATGACCTCGTCGGCCTCTGGTGTCATGGGTGTCGTGTCGGGGGTCGGGGTCCCGTGTTGGGGTCGGGGTGCTGTTTTGGGGTCAGGGTGTCGGGGTGTGGTGTC
>NC_057814.1:592470044-592498200 GCF_018294505.1 Triticum aestivum | reverse complement strand
GGGGCGACGGGGTGAGAGGCGGCGGGTGGCGGGGGTGGCGGCGGGTGGCTGGTGGCGGGGGCGGCGGCGGGTGGCGGTGGTCTCGTCGGGATGGGGAGGACAGAAAGAGAGAGAGAGAGAGGAAGGGAGCGGGGTGGGGACCCGGCCGTTAGTTAGGTTATCTCTTTGCTGTCCGCCCCCCTTTGCCGTTCGCTTTTCTGCTCTTTGCCGTCTGCTAGCAGACGACAAAGAGGGGGGCCATTAGGTTTTTTCTAAGCAGCTCGTTAGTGGGGCCCACCTCTCTCTTTGCCGTCCGCCAGCTGACGGCAAAGATTCTTTGCCGTCCGCTAGCAGACGGCAAAGATTCTTTGTCATCCGCTAGCAGATGGCAAAGTAATGGTTGATGGCAAAGACCTTTTTTGCCATCAGCCAGTTCTTTGCCGTCCGTTTTCTGTAAGCGGACGGCAAAGACCTTCTTTGCCGTCAGCCAGCAGACGGCGAAGAAATGGCAGATGACAAATAAGCTAATTCCAGTAGTGCTAGAGTCAGTAATCTAGTTCACATTGTTATGTGATTAACACCCAAAGAGTACTAAGGTGTGGTCATGTTTTGCTGGTGAGAGAAGTTTAGTCAATGGGTCTGCCATATTCAGATCCGTATGTATTTTGCAAATTTCTATATCTAGTTGTCTACAATGCTCTGTATGGAGCTACTCTAGCTAATTGCTCCCACGTTCAATACGCATCTAGTTTGAGACTTAGAGTCATCTAGATCTGTGTCAAAGCTTGCATCGACAAAACTCTTTACGACGAACTCTTTATAACCTCCATAACCGAGAAACATTTCCTTAGTCCTCTTTAAGGTAAATAAGGATAATTTTGACTGCTGTCCAGTGATCTACTCCTGGATCACTATTGTACCCCCTTGCCAAACTCATGGCAAGGTACAATATGTCTGGTACACAGCATGGCATACTTTATAGAACCTATGACTGAGGCATAGGGAATGGCTTTCATTCTCTCTCCATCTTCTGCTGTGGTCGGGCTTTGAGTCTTACTCAACTTCACACCATGCAACACAGGCAAGAACCCTATCTTTGACTGATTCATTTTGAACTTCTTCAAAATCTTGTCAAGGTATGTTCTTTTGAAAGTCCTATGAAGCGTCTCGATCTATACCTATAGATCTTGATGCCCAATATATATAAGTAGCTTCACCGAGGTCTTTCATTGAAAAACCTCTTATTCAAGTATCCTTTTATGCTATCCAAAAATTCTACATCATTTCCAATCAACAATATGTCATCCACATATAATATTAGAAATGCTAGAGAGCTCCCACTCACTTTCTGGTAAATACAGGCTTCACCGTAAGTCTGTATAAACCATATTCTTTGATCACCTCATCAAAGCGTATATTCCAACTCCGAGATGCTTGCACCAGTCCATAGATGGATCGCTGGAGCTTGCACACTTTGTTAGCACCTTTAGGATCGACAAAAACCTTCTGGTTGCATCAGATACAACTCTTCTTTAAGAAATCCATTAAGGAATGCAGTTTTGACATCCATTTGCCAGATTTTATAATCATAAATGTGGCAATTGCTAACATGATTTGGACTGACTTAAGCATCGCTACGGGTGAGAAGGTCTCATCGTAGTCAACTCCTTGAACTTGTCGAAAACCTTTCGCAACAAGTCGAGCTTTGTAGATGGTGACATTACCATCAACGTCTGTCTTCTTCTCGAAGATCAATTTATTCTCAATGGCTTGCCGATCATCGGGCAAGTCCACCAAAGTCCACACTTTATTCTCATACATGCATCCTATCTCAGATTCATGGCCTCAAGCCATTTATCGGAATCTGGGCTCATCATAGCTTCTTCATAGTTCGTAGGTTCATCATGGTCTACTAACACGACTTCCAGAACAGGATTACCGTACCACTCTGGTGCAAAACATGCTCTGTTCGACCTACGAGGTCCAGTATTAACTTGATCCGAAGTTTCATGATCGTCATCATTAGCTTCCTCTCTAGTTGGTGTAGCCATCACGGGAACGGATTTCGCTGATGTGCTACTTTCCAATTCGAGAGAAGGTACAATTACCTCATCAAGTTCTACTTTCCTCCCACTCACTTCTTTCGAGAGAAACTCCTTCTCTAGAAAGGTTCCATTCTCGGCAACAAATATCTGGCCTTCGGATCTATGGTAGAAGGTGTACCCAATTGTTTCCTTAGGGTATCCTATGAATATGCACTTCTCCGATTTGGGTTCGAGCTTATCAGGCTGAAGCCTTTTGACATAAGTGTCGCAACCCCAAACTTTAAGAAACTATAGCTTAGGTTTCTTGCCAAACCACAGTTCATACGGTGTCGTCTCAACGGATTTAGACGGTGCCCTATTTAAAGTGAATGCAGATGTCTCTAATGCATAACACCAAAACGATAGTGGTAAATCGGTAAGAGACATAATAGATCGCACCATATCTAATAAAGTATGGTTACGACGTTCGGACACACCATTACGCTGTGGTGCTTCAGGTGTCGTGAGTTGTGAAACTATTCCACATTGTTTCAAATGAAGGCCAAACTCGTAACTCAAATATTCGCCTTCGCGATCAGATCATAGAAACTTTATTTTCTTGTTACGATGATTCTCCACTTCACTCTGAATTTTTTTGAATTTTTCAAATGTTTCAGACTTGTGTTTCATCAAATAGATATACCCATATCTGCTCAAATCATCTGTGAAGGTCAGAAAATAACGATACCCGCCGCGAGCTTCAACACTCATCGGACTGCATACATCGGTATATATTATTTCCAATAAGTCATTAGCTCACTCCATTGTTCCGGAGAACGGAGTTTTAGTCATCTTGCCCATGAGGCATGGTTTGCAATTATCAAATGATTCATAATCAAGTGATTCCAAAAGTCCATCCGCATGGAGTTTCTTTACGCGCTTTACACCAATATGACCTAAACGTTAGTGCTACAAATATGTTGCACTATCATTATGAACTTTGCATCTTTTGGCATCAATATTACGAATATGTGTATCACTACGATCGATATTCAATAAACCATTGACATTGGGTGTATGACCATAGAAGGTTTTATTCATGTAAACAGAACAAAAATTATTCTCTCACTTAAATGAATAACCGTATTGCAATAAACATGATCTAATCATACTCATGCTTAACGCAAACACCAAATAAAATTTATTTAGGTTCAACACTAATCCCGAAGGTAGAGTGAGCGTGCGATGTTGATCATATCAACCTTGGAATCAATTCCAACACTCATCATCACCTTGCCCATAACTAGTCTTTGTTTATTCTGCAACTCCTGTTTCGTGTTACTAATCTTAGCAATTGAACTGGTATCAAATACCCAGAGGCTACTACGAACACTAGCAAGGTACACATCAATAACCTGTATATCAAATATACATTTGTTCACTTTGTCAACCTTCTTATCCGCCAAATGTTTTGGTAGTTCCGCTTCTAGTGACCATTTCCTTTCCAGTAGAAGCACTCAGTTTCAGGCTTGGGTCCAGCTTTGGGCTTCTTCCCGGGAGTGGCAACTTTCTTGCCATTCTTCTTGAAGTTCCCTTTCTTTCCCTTTGCCCTTTTTCTTGAAACTAGTGGCTTGGTTAACCATCAACACTTGATGCTTTTTCTTGATTTCTACCTTCGCCGATTTCAGCTTCACGAAGAGCTCGGGAATCATTTTCGTCATCCCTTGCATATTATAGTTCATCACAAAGTTCTAGTAGCTTAGTGCTAGTGACTAGAGAACTCTCTCAATCACACTACAAGAAACTTGTTAATGCATGACGGATTTCCCGTGACATTCTCAGAAACTGTCATGGACAGCCTAGTACAACCCCGCAAGCCCGCCAATGCCCGTCAAAGCCCGCTTAACCATTCCTGGTATAAAAGGCTAACCCTAAACCCTCTTGTTCGGTCCCTTCTCTCTCCCTCATCCGCAACCCCTCCTGATTTCCTCCTCTCCCACCCATCGCCGCCACCCATCACCTGCCACCAGCCTTCCTCCTCCCACAGCTCACCGCCGGCCGTCCCCTTCCCTCCTCTCACCTCGCGCCTCGGGCCAGCTGCCAGATCCGCCGCACCCCCCATCCACCTATCCCTCTCGCAACCTCTCTCTCTCTCTCTCTCTCTCTCTCTCTCTCTCTCGTGCAATCCCTCGTGCAACGACAACCCATCTATTCTGGAGACGTCCGCCGCAGCGTATCACACTCACGAGCTCGTCTGTGATCCCCCTGGTCCTCCAAGCCGCCTGGATCTGCCGCTTCCAGTCTCCGGCGCTCACCCGCGACCCCTAGCCTAGGGTTTCAGGTGCAGTGTCACGACCATCGTCGGTGTGTCTCCGTCGATTCCTCTCCGTCCCACACCGTGCCCTCTCCGCCTACTGGATGGAGCCCCCTAGCTCGATGTGCTCGCGCGCGTTGGGGATGGATGGTGGCGACCCTGACCTCCTATGTAGCGATCCTGGCTTCCTCTGCACAATAATCCTGAACAGTTGCAGGTTGAAATGGATGATTTTGATGCCTACACTTTTCTTCTTTGTAGGCATATATTTAGTCGAGAAAATGATTTGTGTTCATACAAGTATTCTTCGTTGTTTCATGTGATGACAGATTGATTTATTAGTGTTTATCTTGATTTGGGTAACTGACAGTCTGAATCTAGATTTTTTAGAGTCTGAATATGGTACCTCACTGCTTGAATTTTGTGCACATCAAAATGTAAATGTTGCTCTCTTACTTCCGTTTTACTGTTTTGCACTGCCTTGTAAATTGCTCTTGGACCTGCAATGTTGATGGTTGTTCTAAGATGTGAACCCAAATTGTAATTGTGTCTGGGGTTCAAGCAGAACATGTTTGTTACATGTTCTGTATGGCTTTTGGACACAATTTAGAAAATCATTGATCCCGCCGATTCTGTCGTTTATGTGTTAAAAGCTAACATGTATTTTTGTAGTCATACTTCTGCCTTCAGAGAATGTTGGACAGCCAGATCAACATCTACTTGATATAGCCCACATCCCATATATTCTGGACAATGGAGTTGAACCTTGCCTCATCAGTTATTCTATTCGGCATACCATGTGTAGTGCGTTCTCTCTGATATGTTTTAATTCTGCATCATCGCTTTGCAATACGCTAAGACTTTGTTTTGTGATATAAGAATATACAATATGTCAAAGGCTTACTGGTGGAACTGTTTGCATCTTGCATAAATTTTGAAATTAATAGCTTAAGGATATTCTAGGTACAGGAAAATCTGTACCATGCTTGGAAAGGCAACTAACAAAAATCACTACATTTTGAATAATAACTTAGGTTTATTATTGGCTAAACAGATCTGTTTTTTATAGACACACCTAAAAAAACTAGGATCCAACTAAAGATAATAGAGATTAATAATAATAAAAGATTGATACTACTGGTATCTATCTCAATTTTTTTAAATGGTAGTGTGAATCTAACATCTAACATACTTCTTAATTTTTTTACATCCAAGTCTTAATATGGTAGCTCACAGTCTGAATATTTTGCTTGCAGGTGCATTCACATCATCTGATCTTGTGCAGGCTTTGGAAAAATACTTGACTGTTTGTGCCGCTTTGAAATCCAACATCCAACATCCTTAAGAAGGTATATCAACTTTTGAATCTATATACCATGTGCTTCCTGGCATCCTTGCTGCTTTGAAATGATTGAGATCCCCGAATAAATTTAGACAATCTATCCTCCATTGTTTTTCAACTCTTTTAATGGAGCAAGCATGGACATAAGGAAATTATGTCGCCTAGTGCTTGGTATGAGGTCTTATCTGTTATCCGAAGCAAATTCTCTTGGTCCGATGGTTGGTGCTATATGTCATAAGCTCCTTAATTCCCGTTGTTGCAGTTTCTAGAATCACAACCCGTTCGAGCTACAGTTCTGAAAGTTTTATACAAAGTGCATTAGTTGAAACAGCTTTTGTTGTCAGTTGAAGTATCGTATTTTTGTCATTATAGTATGATGCTTGCTTATATATATTTCTAATTTGAAATTTTTTATTCAACGGATTTATATGGCCTCAAGTCATACTGCTATAGTACTTGGAGTTCTGTGATATATGTTCTGTTACGTTGTCACTTATAGGTCAACTTGATTGGACTTCCGTTTCACACACTTCTATTTGGATCAATTCTAAGAAACCTCATGTTTATAATTATTTTATACAGTAGACACTTTTGTATTCTCATTTGTAGTCATGTTCAGATTTAGGAATTTTGGACAGCATGTAATTCATTTTCTATGTTTGTTGTAATTCATTTAGCTTAGATCAGAATGCTATAATTAGCAAACATTAGTAGGTCAAAATTCATCATCTTACTTTCACTTAATATTCTTCTCCTGATTTATGCAGATCTGAACCCCATTGCATTTTATCATTGTTGGGAGATGGATGAGCTTGAGGGCATAGCCGAGTAGCTGTAGAACTGGGTCTCCACGGTCGAATATATTATGTGGTGCTAGTTAGGTTGTAATGGTTGATGTAATCGTTCTTGTAATGTTGCTTTATTAATGATGTATATTTTGTAGATATCGCTGATGGTTGCAAAACTAGCATTATAATAGAGGTTGATGGTTGCATAAATTGGCATTGTGATCTGTGTAGAAATACTTAATCTTGGGCTAAAACTGGCATGAAGATCTTTTCTAATATTATGCTAGAAAAATGTACCGAGCATAAATTAGGCAAAAAGAAATGTGCTAGAATAATTTAAATTGTGCTAAAATCCGTGACGATTTATATGACAAAAAACAATGTCCATCTAGGTAGCCACGTCATTCCAATTGGCCGGTAAAAATCCTACGTGGCATTAGTCCATGACGGTTTGTTCCGTCACACAGGCTTGGGCCTAGTTAGGGCTGGGGCGGGCTTGGGGCAGACCCATGACGGTCAAGAACCGTCACTGAAGGTACGATGTCAAATTATGACGCGATATACATGACGGATTTGAAATCCATCAAGGATGCACATCTATGATGGTTTTGTACAGACCTGTGACGGATCAGATCCGTCATGGACTAACAGATTTCTTGTAGTGTCACTATCTTATCTGGAAGATTAACTCCCACTTGATTCAAGCGATTGTAGTACCCAGACATTCTGAGCACATGCTCACTGGCTGAGCTATTCTCCTCCATCTTTTAGGCAAAGTACTTGTTAGAGGTCTCATATGTAACAGCCCCAAAATTGGGTTATCAATTTTTGTGCTGTTATTCTCTCCTGGCACTGATTTTCAAAATATTTCTCCTGAGTTTGTTGGATGACTCTGAGACTTCTTGTCATTTCCATCCCTTCAAAACCTTGTTCATGTCTTTGTCAGTGGGCATGACCTCATTTGCATCAACTCAAACCCTCTCAAACCCTAATTCCAAATTTTTGGAATCTGAATATGGCCTTTGTGATTACGAAGGAGCTATCATTTTCCTTGAGCTGTTGATCATCCCATCTGTTCCCAGAGACCCTCCTATCCTTGTAAACCTTGGATATGCAAAAATATTGCCAAGTCCCATGCAATATTTTTGAATTATGATTTATTCCTTCTCTTGCCTTTCTGAGGAATAAAATCCAAAGGGCATAGCTAGCCATCTCCTAAATTCATGTGAATTGGTGGAGTTTCTATTTATGCCTAATCCAAGCTCTGGCAAATATATTGGCCATAATTAAATCAAGAAAGTTGCCTTTTCTTATTTTATGCCAATATTCCAATTCTGCCAATTTCTAAAGGAACTACTATTTTTATAGCATAGAAAATTCCCACATAAATTGTGGAGCTTGTCCTTGCTATATAACCACTAGTTCCATCATTATCTCATGTTCCACAGATCAAAAATTGGGCACATGACCCAATGCAAGTTTCTGCCTTCTCTAAAATTTTGCAAAGGAAGTGCTTTATTCCTAATTCCAATTCAGCTGCAATTTCGTAGGGTGATAAACATTGATAAATCACCCACGGATACCAAATATGAGCTCAATCCATTCATCCTAGCTCCCTGTGCAATTTTTCAAAGTTTCGGACCAGAATGCAACCTTGTGAAGGAAGTACCTTCATAGAGTTTCCAAATGGGATGAAACTTTTCCATCCTCTCAACTATTCCAAATAATTAGACTCCACCCAAATTCAGCTCATTTCAGTAATCTATGTGAGCACATGAGCAATTCTTGTTGTCTGCCCAAATTTTCAGTTTGTGAAGCAAGTATATGTTATCTTGCTCCATTATGGCTGAAAATATTTCCAAGCCTTCTCCTATCCATATAACCCACCTACCCAAGAGTTTGGCTTATTTCATGTATCCGATATTTTCCTGGAATTTTCCCAAGTTTCTGGTCAGAAGTGATGTTTGTGGAACAAGTACCAATTTGGCAAGTCCATTTGGTATGATCTTTTTGCAGCATCTACATATGTCCAAATAATTAAGATTTGCCAAGTGGTAGCCCTATCCAACCTTCCTAGTGAGTGCTCCTTCCTCAATTGTTTTCTGGACCAATTTTAGCAGTTGCAAAGCAACCATGCTAAATCCTTGCCCTAATCCCTTCCAACTTTCCAGGACTATAGTCTTTGCTTCCCTAAGCATCCCAGACATCAAGTGTAGCCCTTAAGCTCACTGCGTTGATCACCAAGATGTGGCCAAGTTTGCAACAGCAAACTTGTCGAGCTTGTTTCCCTCTGCTCCCTACACCTCTGCCCGTGCCATCACCTCATCTTTTGGCATGAAGTAGACATCACCTCATCAAACTTGGAAGGACTACGCTGTAGACATCATTTGGCATGAAGTAGATGGCCAGAGCGCGTGTTGTCCTTGGTGACCACGGGCACTGCCAGCCAAATCGGTGGTCTAGCCACTGTTGGCATCGGCAACGCTGCTCCGGCCGGATTTGGTTTGTCCCAGAGTGTCTACCGGCTCAGCATCGTCGTCGCCGTGCGCATTGGACTCATTTCCCCCTTCGTCTGCTTCCTCGTTGAGCCGTCGCCGTCGCCGAACAGTGAGCGCCCGTGCGCGCCGTCGTCTTCCTCCTCTGTCGTCCTCTCCCTGAGCCCCCTTGGCGTTACGCAGCCCCATGAGCTCGTCCGGATCCCCCTCGTCGCCTCGCCGCCCCTCCCCGTGACCTTTGGCCGCGCCTGCCGACACTGCGGCCCTCGCCGACGCACGGACACGTCGCCTCCCACGTGCCACCTCCTCCCCTCCCCCTCAAGCCCTCCCCGCGGCTATTTAATCACGCCCTTGAGCCCTTGCAGTCCACAACGCCTCCCCGAGCCACTCATCCCTCCCCGGAGCCTCTCCCTAACCCCCACCACCGCCATGGCCGCCGCCTCGGTCTTCTCTGATTTTGGCGACCAGTACACCCCCTCGCCGTTCCACCTCCACCATCTTGTCCCCTGGAGTCCGGCGAGTCTTCCCGTAGCCTCGTCCGCCTGTTTCTCCCACCAGAGCACCTTGCTCGACGGCGGCCGAAGCCCCTCTCCGCCGCGGGCCTTGCTGCTCCCTCCCTAGGGCTCCTCGACGGCAGCTGACACCACCACGAGATGCGCCTCTCTCTCCTGAGCATCTGGGTAGGTCGGCCGTCTCGTGCGGTGGCCGGAGTCACCGGCGAGCGCCGTCAGGGCGGATGCCTCCCACGGCCATGCACGTGCCCGCGCGGGAGGAAGAAGAAAGCAGCCAGGTGGGTCCCACCCCCACGCGACCCCACCTGCCATAGAGCCAGTCACCAGGTCAGCGTAAGTGGAAGCGCCCCTGCCACTTTACGTTTTATGTTAAATGAAAACGTGTTGTCTCGAATATGTTTTCTCTGCACTGGAAACGTATTCTGAAGAATGCGCTTTCTCTTTTTCAGCCCTGCCCGCCGAAATGCTTAATTTGTGAATGTTCCCTTGATGTCTACTACACAACCTTCTTCTTGTAGACGTTGTTGGGCCTCCAAGTGCAGAGGTTTGTAGAACAGTAGCAAATTTCCCTCAAGTGGATGACCTAAGGTTTATCAATCCGTGGGAGGCGTAGGATGAAGATGGTCTCTCTCAAGCAACCCTGCAACCAAATAACAAAGAGTCTCTTGTGTCCCCAACACACCCAATACAATGGTAAATTGTATAGGTTCACTAGTTCGGCGAAGAGATGGTGATACAAGTGCAATACTGATGGTAGATATAGGTTTTTCTAATCTGAAAATATAAAAACAGCAAGGTAACAAGTGGTAAAAGTGAGCGTAAACGGTATTGCAATGCTAGGAAACAAGGCCTAGTGTTCATACTTTCACTAGTGCAAGTTCTCTCAACAATAATAACATAACTGGATCATATAACTATCCCTCAACATGCAACAAAGAGTCACTCCAAAGTCACTAATAGCGGAAAACAAACGAAGAGATTATTGTAGGGTATGAAACCACCTCAAAGTTATTCTTTCTGATCAATCTATTCAAGAGTCCGTAGTAAAATAACACGAATCTATTCTTTCCATTCAATCTATCATAGAGTTCGTACTAGAATAACACCTTAAGACACAAATCAACCAAAGCCCTAATGTCACCTAGATACTCCATTGCCACCTCAAGTATCTGTGGGTATGATTATACGATATGCATCACACAATCTCAGATTCATCTATTGAACCAACACCTAGAACCTCAAAGAGTGCCCCAAAGTTTCTACCGGAGAGTCAAGACGAAAACGTGTGCCAACCCCTATGCATAGGTTCATGGGCGGAACCCGCAAGTTGATCAACAAAACATACATCAAGTAGATCACGTGATATCCCATTGTCACCACAGATAAGCACGGCAAGACATACATCAAGTGTTCTCAAATCCTTAAGGACTCATTCCGATAAGTTAACTTCAAAGGGAAAACTCAATCCATTACAAGAGTGTAGAGGGGGAGAAACATCATAAGATCCAACTATAATAGCAAAGCTCGCGATACATCAAGATCATATCACCTCAAGAACACGAGAGAGAGATATCAAACACATAGCTACTGGTACATACCCTCAGCCCCGAGGGTGAACTACTCCCTCCTCGTCATGGAGAGCGCCGGGATGATGAAGCTGGCCACCGGTGAGGGTTCCCCCCTCTGGCAGGGTGCCGGAACAGGGTCCCGATTGGTTTTTGGTGGCTACAGAGGCTTGCGGCGGCGGAACGCCCGATCTATTCTGCTCCCCGATGGTTTTAGGGTATATGGATATATATAGGCGAAAGAAGTCGGTCAGGGAAGCCACGAGGGGCCCCGAGGGTGGAGGGCGCGGCCAGGGGGGTGGGCGCGCCCCCTGCCTCGTGCCTTCCGATCCAAATATAACTCTCCCGAAGGTTTCATTCCGTTTGGACTCCGTTTGATATTCCTTTTCTGCGAAACACCAAAACAAGGGGAAAAACATAAACTGGCACTGGGCTCTGGGTTAAGAAGTTAGTCCCAAAAATAATATAAAAGTTCATAGTAAAGCCCATTAAACATCCAAGATGGTTAATATAATAGCATGAATACTTCATAAATTATAGATACGTTGGAGACTATCAGCATCCCCAAGCTTAATTCCTGCTCGTCCTCGAGTAGGTAAATGATAAAAGAAATAATTTATGAAGTGTGAATGCTAGCAGGTGCACAAGTTTGAGCAATGATAATTTTAATCACCTTTTCTAGCATCATTATATGTCATAACAGTAGCTCAACTCATAGAACTTTTCATGATAAAGTAACAAGCTATTCACATGTTAAAGTATAGATCATAAACTTTCTTGAAAACTAACAAACTATGTTCTCAGTCATCAAACAATTGCAATTCATCTTGTTTTCAGGAAGAGTCTATGTCAGAGCTTTTATTCAGCAAACTTCACATACTCAACTGTCATGTAGTCTTCCATAATTGCTACCACTGAAAGCATATTTTTAGAACAAATAGTATTCATCGAACACAGAGAAAGATAGGGGCTTAATGTTTCGCCTCCCAACCTTTTACCTCAAGGGTAATGTCAACAGTAATAATTCATGATCAAATATATTTGAATGGCCATATATGCTTAGATCTTTCCATCACATGATGCTTGCCAACTAAAGAGTAGGTTGGAATGAGAAGGAATACTACTGACTCTTGCATAAAAGTAAAAGATAGGCCCTTCGTAGAGGGATGCAGGGATTTGCAGAGGTGCCAGAGCTCGAAGAAAAAACAGAGATGAAAATAATTTTGAGAGGTACACTTTCATTGTCAACATAACGACCAAGAGTTCCCAATATCTTCCATACTAGATACATCATAGGCGGTTCCCACGCAGAAAGGTAAATGTTTTACTCCCCCTCCACCAACATTCACACTCCACGGCTTGTCCGAAACAACGGGTGCCGTCCAACTATCAACATTCCTGGGGGAGTTTTGTTTAAATTATTTGCGAATTTGTTTTCGATCTTTCGGTCATAGGACAGGGCATCCCAGTTACCAGCCATTTTCTCGTGAATGATGAGCAGAGTCCACTCATCGTGAGAATAACCCACCTAGCATGGAAGATACTGACTTCCCCTAGTCGCTACATGAGCGATTCGGGCATACAAAACAGATTATTATTTGAAGGTTTAGAGTTTGGCACATGCAAATTTACTTGGAACGGCAGGTAAATACCGCATATAGGTAGATATGATGGACACTCATGGAAGAAAATTGGTTCAAGGAATTTGGATGCACAAGCAGTATTCCCGCTTAGTACAGATATTTTGGCTAGCAAAGGATTCTAAATAGCAAGCACCACATGTTAGAGGATCCATAACAATATAACTTCTATAAAATATACCCAAGCATAACTCATTATGTTGTCTTCCTTGTCCAACTTCAACTAATTTGCTCAGGTTTGAAAATAATTAATGGGGCTCACCATCATAGAAGATGTCCAAGATATTATATTTATATGTGAAATCTCTCTTCCTTCAATATTCTTTCATGAATTGTTCAAATGACCAATACAATATTTGCTAACCTTCAAAAAATTTACCACCTCTACTTCTTATATGTGAATTCATTACTCCCCATGGGATAAGCATATGAAACATATATAATTTCATATTTATGACATTCAAATCATTCAACCATTTACTCATAGGATATAAGTGAAGCACATGATTAAATGACAAACTACTCCAAAAAGATATAAGTGAAGATCAATGAGTAGTTAAATAATTATGTAGCTATGTGAAGACTCTCTCTCATTGAAGAATTTCAGATCTTGGGATATTATTCAAACAGAAAGCAAAACAAAATAAAAAAATGACGCTCCAAGCAAAACACATATCATGTGGTGAATAAAAATATAGCTCCAAGTAAAATTACCGATCAACGAAGACAAAAGAGGGGATGCCATCCAGGACATCCCCAAGCTTAGGCTCTTGGTTGTCCTTGAATATTACCTTGGGGTGCCTTGGGCATCCCCAAGCTTAGGCTCTTGCCACTCCTTATTCCATAGTCCATCGAATCTTTACCCAAAACTTGAAAACTTCACAAGACAAAACTTAACAGAAAATCTCGTGAGCTCTGTTAGCGAAAGAAAACAAAAAACCACTTCAAGGTACTGTAATGAACTCATTATTTATTTGTATTGGTGTTAAATATACTGTATTCCAACTTCTCTATGGTTTATAAACTATTTCACTAGCTATAGAGTCATCAAAATAAGCAAACAACACACGAAAAACAGAATCTGTCAATAACAGAACAGTCTGTAGTAATCTGTAACTAACCCAAACTTCTTGAACTCAAAAAAATTCTAACAAAATAGGAGGACATACATAATTTGATTATTGATCTGCTGAAATTGGAATCAGTATTTTATCACGTTCTGGTGATTTTAAACAATTGTTTTCGTGAACAGAAAGTTTCTGGAATTTTCAGCAAGATGAAATAACTATCATCCAAGAAGATCCTATAGGTCTTACTTGGCACAAACACTAATTAAAACATAAAAACACATCTAACCAGAGGCTAGATCAAATATTTATTACTAAACAGGAACAAAAAGCAAGGAACAAAAATAAAAATTGGGTTTCCTCCCAACAAGCGCTAACGTTTAACGCCCCTAGCTAGGCATGATGATTTCAATGATGCTCACACAAAAATAAGAATTGAAACATGAAGAGAGCATCATGAAGAATATGACTAGCATATTTAAGTTTAACCCACTTCCTATGCATAGGGATTTTGTGAGCAAACAACATATGCGAACAAGAATCAATTTGCATAGGAAGGTAAAACAAGCATAACTTCAAGATTTTAAGCACATAGAGAGGAAACTTGATATTATTGTAATTCCTACAAGCATACATTCCTCCCTCATAATAATTTTCAGTAGCATCATGAATGAATTCAACAATATAGCCAGAACCTAAAGCATTATTTTCATGATCTACTTGCATAGAAATTTTACTACTCTCCACATAAGCAAAATTCTTCTCATTCGGAATAGTGGGAGTATCATAAGAGACTTGAATTCTATAAATTGTTTCCACATTAAAAGAGTAATGTTCAGAAAAAGGGTAATCATAATCATGACAAGTTTTATAAATATAATCATCTCTACTTTTTATAGCATAAGTATCATCACAATAATCATCATAAGTAGGAGGCATGCTATCATCATAAGAAATTTGCTCATCAAAACTTGGGAGGCTAAAAATATCATCTTCATTAAACATAGCATCCCCAAGCTTGGGACAAACATTAATTGCAGCAAATATATTCTCAAAAACATCATCTTCATCAAACATAGCATCCCCAAGCTTGGGCCTTTTCATATCATAGGCATAATCACTCTCATCATTAATAGTATGGATAGCACCAATAGTATAGCAATTATCATCATCACGATGAGTAATAGGAGCAACATCATTTGGAAGAGATACCTTTCTACCTTTGCTTCTCCGTCTTTTCTTTTTCTTCTTCACATCATGTGTAGGTTCAATCCTCCTTTTGGAGCTCCTTATTGATGAGATTGGTTGAATAGAAGGCTCCTCCTCGTTACCTGATTCATCATAAGAAATAATAGGAGAATATTGGGAAGTCTCTTCCCATTCGTTAGTATTCTCTACATCTTCTACTTGTTTTCTTTTCTTTATGTAATTGGCAATATAAGGATTTTCAATGCAATTCACCGCACAATACATATAAATTTCTTCTAGATCAATATCGAGGAATTTCTCGAGGTTATATTCTGGAATAAACTTAGTTTGACATTTCAATTCTTCATAACCCAAAAGCAGACTAAGTTCATTATGATGTGCAAGGGAAATCAAGTCATCACAATTTTTGGACATGATTCGATCATGAAACAATTTGCATTTGATATTTAAATGACCATGTTCATTGCAAAGTTCACAAGTATCGCTAAGATATTTTAATTTTTCAGCACTAACATTTAGCCTCTCTTGCAACCATTTAGTTTCTAAGTCTTGTGCCTCTTATAAAATCTATCTTCCCTTTTTGGTATGTATTTGCAAACTCTATGCACTCCACAAAAATCGACATGCTTATAAGAAATATTTTCATCATGACTGGTGCAATCATCATTAGTACCATGAATATTCAAGGAGTTCATACTAACAACATTGCAATCATGCTCATCATTCAAAGATTTAGTGCCAAACATTTTAATGCATTCTCCTTCTAACACTTTGGCACAATTTTCCTTTCCATCATACTCACGAAAGATATTAAAAAGTTGAAGCGTATGAGACAAACTCAATTCCATTTTTTTGTAGTTTTCTTTTATAAACTAAACTAGTGCTAAAACAAGAAACAAAAAGATTCGATTGCAAGATCTAAAGATATACCTTCAAGCACACACCTCCCCGGCAACGGCGCCAGAAAAGAGCTTGATGTCTACTACACAACCTTCTTCTTGTAGACGTTGTTGGGCCTCCAAGTGCAGAGGTTTGTAGGACAGTAGCAAATTTCCCTCAAGTGGATGACCTAAGGTTTATCAATCCGTGGGAGGCGTAGGATGAAGATGGTCTCTCTCAAGCAACCCTGCAACCAAATAACAAAGAGTCTCTTGTGTCCCCAACACACCCAATACAATGATAAATTGTATAGGTGCACTAGTTTGGCGAGGAGATGGTGATACAAGTGCAATATGGATGGTAGATGTAGGTTTTAGTAATTTGAAAATATAAAAACAGCAAGGTAACAAGTGGTAAAAGTGAGCGTAAACGGTATTGCAATGCTAGGAAACAAGGCCTAGGGTTCATACTTTCACTAGTGCAAGTGCTCTCAACAATAATAACATAACTGGATCATATAACTATCATAGAGTCACTCCAAAGTCACTAATAGCTGAAAACAAACAAAGAGATTATTGTAGGGTATGAAACCACCTCAAAGTTATTCTTTCTGATCGATCTATTCAAGAGTCCATAGTAAAATAACACGAAGCTATTGTTTTCGTTCAATCTATCATAGAGTTCGTACTAGAATAACACCTTAAGACACAAATCAACCAAAACCCTAATGTCACCTAGATACTCCATTGTCACCTCAAGTATCCGTGGGTATGATTATATGATATGCATCACACAATCTCAGATTCATCTATTGAACCAACACCTAGAACTTCAAAGAGATCCCCAAAGTTTCTACCGGAGAGTCAAGACGAAAACGTGTGCCAACCCCTATGCATAGGTTCATTGGCGAACCCGCAAGTTGATCACCAAAACATACATCAAGTAGATCACGTGATATCCCATTGTCACCACAGATAAGCACGGCAAGACATACATCAAGTGTTCTCAAATCCTTAAAGACTCAATCCGATAATATAACATCAAAGGGAAAACTCAATCCATTACAAGAGAGTAGAGGGGGAGAAACATCATAAGATACAACTATAATAGCAAAGCTCGCGATACATCAAGATCGTATCACCTCAAGAACAGGAGAGAGAGAGAGAGATCAAACACATAGCTACTAGTACATACCAAGATCGTATCACCTCAAGTCTTCTGGATTGCTTCCGATCCAAATATAACTCTCCCGAAGGTTTCATTCCGCTTGGACTCCGCTTGATATTCCTTTTCTGCGAAACACTGAAACAAGGAGAAAAACAGAAACTGGCATTGGTCTCTGGGTTAAGAAGTTAGTCCCAAAAATAATATAAAAGTGCATAGTAAAGCCCATTAAACATCCAAGATGGATAATATAATAGCATGAATACTTCACAAATTATAGATACGTTGGAGACGCATCATCACTGTTTAGTGCCTTTTCTGCCTAAGAAGTGAACGGCCACAACTTTTCAACCGTAACTCCGATTGAGGTGATTCCAACGCTCACGTTCTCTATTCGTAGAGCTCTTTCCGTTGGTTTCATTTTCATTATGTTTTCACATAGTGAAAATGACCACTTTGCCCTTGCCTGTAAACAACCGCCTCCGATTGAGAACTGTTTCCGGCAACTCTTTCCGCGATCGTTTCACACTTCTTCCCGAAGTATTTGTCGACCCCCAGGCAAGCCAACCTCTTATCATGAGCCCCGAACTTGCATGTTGACTTTCCTGGTACCTCGTGTGTGTGTTTAGTTGCAGTAGTCCTCGTCTGTTTCGTCTGCCATGGTTCCAATTGTGCTTTATGTTAGTACTGCTTGTCACGTCATGCTTGCCTTTCATGATAGCACTTGCCATGTTAGTTATAGTGTTGTTAATATCATACTTGTGTTTGGTTAGTTTCATGCCAGTAGTTTTGATGCTATGATGATTTTGGTTACACCGTCGATAAGCTAGTACCCGGTATTGTCATGTTTCATATGCTATACCTGTTCACTGGAAAACCTGATATTTGTTAATGCATTTGTTTGCTGCATGTTCATTATTGCATCCTTGTTAAATATGCTCATAATATTGCTGATAACATGACTTAATAATAAACCTCCTCCGTCATCGATGGGATCAAGTCATAGTGCCACCAAATCGAGCTTTCTCCAGTGCAACCACTTTACCTTTATGGGAGGTCCTAGCTGGGTCTATTGGCATGCCTCTCGCCGGTGCCTCCAACGAGGGAAGGTTATGGGCTCGCGCTACCCTGATCAGGTAAGCGGACATAAGCCTTGTGTGACCAGGTTTGTTTTTTTGAGCTCATATCCCCGTTTGGGACCGTTTTTGTTTTGCCACGACGGTGGCCGTTGGTGCCTTTGGTAGGCACGGGGCCACCCAGGAATGAACCCAAAAGGGGTGTTGGTCAGAGTGGCCGGGAGAGTGTCATGGCAGTAGGTTGGTTTTGTCGGAACGCCGTTGGTCCACCCGAATGGGAGTGCGAGGCCATGGGTTCTGTGGTGTGGGTAAAGTGCGCTACCTCTGCAGAGTGTATTCAATCTATCGATAGCCGCACAGTCCGTACTAGGTCACACTATCGGGTCTTGGTCAAAATGGAGGATAAATCTGCTAATAACTAATGTGATAAATAATGTGGTGACTTGGACTACGAGATAGTCGTGAGAAGTCACGGTGATGTTCTGTTCACGAGACGAGATCTCTGTGAGTCATGAGTTTGCTCCGAGGAGCCGTGGCAGTGTAAGAGGTTGTTGCATAAAGTTAGTATGATATGTCTTCACAGGAGGTAACTGGTAGTTTATTTTCAGCATAGTTTCATGATGACCTGCCATGCTTTGATTGATATGCTAAATTATGCCATGATTGAGATGATATGCTATGCCATGTTATGTCTTTGCCATGTTAGAAGCATGTTTTGTTATGCCATGTTATTGTCATGCTAGTAGATGCTATGATGTTGTTTATGCTTAATTTGATTTATTCCTTTAGTTAGTATCATGTTGTGCTTTGTAATTGACATGAGGTAGTTTGTTGCATGCGCTTGGTTCTTGCTTTGTCATCTGTCTGTTTGGATGCTATGTAATTGGTTGCCTTGCAAGTACATTCAACGTACCGACCTGGCTTGTCATGCCAGTGTGTAGGTCGTGCCAGGATTACTTGCTTGTTTGGTCGCGCTAGGCCGTAACCTTGCCAGTCCTGTGAGTTGTAGAGCCCAGCCAGAGTCGTCGAGCCGTCAAACCAAGACTTCCGCCGCCAGTTAGATAGCCGTAGAGCTATGCCACACATTGTATTCATCAATAATGTACTGTTCCATGTCATGTAATTGATGAATATCCTTGTACCTGGAATGCTGTATCATGGACCTGTCGTGCGTCAGGTGTTATCCTGGGCTAACATGCGAAGGCCCCTACTCCAAGCAGGATCGGGGTGCCACAGGAGATGGTATCAGAGCAGCCAGGCTGGCATAGGTTATCCTAGCATTAGATCACCACTACCATCAACCCGTAATGACCCTAAGGGATTTGACCCATCCCTGGCATTCGGCATGGCCACTGTTAGTCAACAGGTGGCGCAGTCGGGACCGACACATCCTCACCGTGCTGTCCCCGCCTAGTTATCCGTGGAATGAATGGCAACCCTATCCTTTCTAGTCGGCAGCACCGCTTACCCCTCGCCATTAAGGGAAAGGGGCCACACCATGCGGGCATGTCCCGCGTAGCTGCCTATAAATCCCTTTCCACTAGCCGTATCGCTCACCCCTCCGTCAGCCATGTCCCTACAGAGAAGCCTAGCTAGCAACACTCCAGCCATGGCTAGCACCTTTAAAGCTCCCAAGTTTTACACCGCACCTTTGCCGTCAACCATACTGGCTTTTCACCCCTTCTTGCCGAGATGCTCACCAAAGCCTTTGGCTATAATGCTAGCCCTGATTACCTGGTGTTCCAATCGGCATCCGTCCCTCACCTTCATCGCTATGATGCAAGGGTGCAGATCTGCCCAGGTCCCGCAGTAGATGGCCAGCCCTTGGTTTTTTCAGGGTAGAGCCATGCCCACTACTGATTTGGCTATTCAGGCCGCTGCTGTGGAGGCTATCCTATACCTCTGAACCAAGTTTCCGCAAGTGGCACAAAGGCGGGAGTTCTGCTTTTTCCCCATTGTGGCCGAAGCAAGAATTCAGCCTTCTCCCACTATCCAAGGAGATGACCCCGCAATCGCTCGCCTGGTGCAATGTATCACTGCCCAGGTGATGATGATTTCTAAGATGCTTGCCTAGTTTAGAACCCTCGACAACGATGCAGTACGAGTGTCAGGGAAGCTTATCGTGAGGCTCGTAAATTCACATCTCAAGCCGTTTGCCCCATGCCATCCGAACCAGTGCTACCCTCTCAGCTTGTGTTGTGGTCCCCGAGCCACTCATCCCTCCCCGGAGCCTCTTCCTAACCCCCACCACCGCCATCGCCACCGCCTCAGTCTTCTCTGATTCCGGCGACCAGTAGACCCCCTCGCCATTCCACCTCCACCATCTTGTCCCCTGGAGTCCGGCGAGTCTTCCCGTAGCCTCGTCCGTCCATTTCTCAGACCGGAGCACCTTGCTCAACGGTGGCCGAAGCCCCTCTCCGCCGCGGTACTTGCTGCTCCCTCCCTAGGGCTCCTCGACGGCAGCTGACACCACCACGAGATGCGCCTCTCTCTCCTGAGCATCTTGGTAGGTCGGCCGTCTCGTGCGGTGGCCGGAGTCACCGGCGAGCGCCGTCGGGGCGGATGCCTCCCACGACCATGCACGTGCCCGCGCGGGAGGAAGAAGAAAGCAGGGCAGGTGGGCCCCACCCCCACGCGACCCCAACTGCCATAGAGCCAGTCGCCACGTCAGCGTAAGTGGAAGCGCCCCTACCACTTTACGTTTTCTGTTAAATGAAAACGTGTTGTCTGGAATACGTTTTCTCTGCACTGGAAACGTATTCTGAAGAATGTGCTTTCTCTTTCTCAGCCCCGCCCGCCGAAATGCTTAATTTGTGAATGTTCACTGTTTAGTGCCTTTTCTGCCTAAAAAGTGAACGGCCACAACTTTTCAACCGTAACTCCGATTGAGGTGATTCCAACGCTCATGTTCTCTGTTCGTCGAGCTCTTTTCGTTGGAATCATTTTCATTATGTTTTCACACAGTGAAAATGACCACTTTGCCCTTGCCTGTAAACAACCGCCTCCGAGAGAGAACTGTTTCCGGCAACTCTTTCCGCGATCGTTTCACACTTCTTCCCAAAGTATTTGTTGACCCCCAGGCAAGCCAACCTCTTATCATGAGCCCCAAACTTGCATTTTGACTTTGCTGGTACCTCGTGTGTGTGTTTAGTTGCAGTAGTCCTCGTCTGTTTCGTCTGCCATGGTTCCAATTGTGCTTTATGTTAGTACTGCTTGTCACGTCATGCTTGCCTTTCATGATAGCACTTGCCATGTTAGTTATAGTGTTGTTAATATCATACTTGTGTTTGGTTAGTTTCATGCCAGCAGTTTTGATGCTATGATGATTTTGGTTACACCGTCGATAAGCTAGTACCCGGTATTGTCATGTTTCATATGCTATACCTGTTCACTGGAAAAACCTGATATTTGTTAATGCATTTGTTTGCTGCATGTTCATTATTGGATCCTTGTTAAATATGCTCATAATATTGTTGATAACATGACTTAATAATAATCCTCCTCCGTCATCGATGGGATCGAGTCATGGTGCCACCAAATCGAGCTGTCTCCAGTGCAACCACTTTACCTTTATGGGAGGTCCTAGCTGGGTCTATTGGCATGCCTCTCGCCGGTGCCTCCAACGAGGGAAGGTTATGGGCTCGCGCTACCCTGATCAGGTAGGCGGACATAAGCCTTGTGTGACTAGGTTTGTTTTTTTGAGCTCATGTCCCCGTTTGGGACCGTTTTTGTTTTGCCACGACGGTGGCTGTTGGTGCCTTTGGTAGGCACGGGGCCACCCAGGAATGAACCCAAAAGGGGTGTTGGTCAGAGTGGCCGGGAGAGTGTCATGGCAGTAGGTTGGTTTTGTCGGAACGTCGTTGGTCCACCCGAATGGGAGTGCGAGGCCATGGGTTCTTGTTGGTAATCGTAGCATAATTTAAAATTTTCCTACGCTCACCAAGATGCATCTATGGAGTCTACTAGCAACGAGGGGAAAGGAGTGCATCTACATACCCTTGTAGATCGCGAGCGGAAGCGTTCCAATGAACGTGGATGACGGAGTCGTACTCGCCGTGATCCAAATCACCGATGACCGAGTGCCGAACGGACGGCACCTCCGCGTTCAACACACGTACGGTGCAGCGACGTCTCCTCCTTCTTGATCCAGCAAGGGGGGAGGAGAGGTTGATGGAGATCCAATAGCACGACGGCGTGGTGGTGGATGTAGCGGGTCTCCGGCAGGGCTTCGCCAAGCTTCTGCGAGAGAGAGAGAGGTGTTGCAGGGCGGGAGGGAGGCGCCCAAGGCTGTAGGTTGCTTCCCTCCCTCCCCCCCTTTATATAGGCCCCCTTGGGAGGGGGGGCCGGCCAAAACCCATCTAGGGTTGGGGGGGCGGCGGCCAAGGGGTGGAAAGGGGTGCCTTGCCCCCCAAGGCAAGGGGGAAGCTCCCCCCTAGGGTTCCCAACCCTAGGCGCATGGGGGGAGGCCCAAGGGGGGCGCCCCAGCCCACTAAGGGCTGGTTCCCTTCCACTTTCAGCCCACGGGGCCCTCCGGGACAGGTGGCCCCACCCAGTGGACCCCCGGGACCCTTCCGGTGGTCCCGGTACAATACCGGTAACCCCCGAAACTTTCCCGATGGCCGAAACATGACTTCCTATATATAATTCTTCACCTCCGGACCATTCCGGAACCTCTCGTGACGTCCGGGATCTCATCCGGGACTCCGAACAACTTTCGGGTTTCCGCATACATATATCTCTACAACCCTAGTGTCACCGGACCTTAAGTGTGTAGACCCTACGGGTTCGGGAGACATGGAGACATGACCGAGACGCCTCTCCGGTCAATAACCAACAGCGGGATCTGGATACCCATGTTGGCTCCCACATGTTCCACGATGATCTCATCGGATGAACCACGGTGTCGAGGATTCAATCAATCCGTATGCAATTCCCTTTGTCAATCGGTATGTTACTTGCCCGAGATTCAATCGTCGGTATCCCAATACCTTGTTCAATCTCGTTACTGGCAAGTCTCTTTACTCGTACCGCAATGCATGATCCCATGACTAACGCCTTAGTCACATTGAGCTCATTATGATGATGCATTACCGAGTGGGCCCAGAGATACCTCTCCGTCACACGGAGTGACAAATCCCAGTCTCGATCCGTGCCAACCCAACAGACACTTTCGGAGATACCCGTAGTGCACCTTTATAGTCACCTAGTTACGTTGTGACGTTTGGCACACCCAAAGCACTCCTACGGTATCCGGGAGTTGCACGATCTCATGGTCTAAGGAAAAGATACTTGACATTGCAAAAGCTCTAGCAAACGAAACTACACGACCTTTTATGCTATGCTTAGGATTGGGTCTTGTCCATCACATCATTCTCCTAATGATGTGATCCCGTTATCAATGACATCCAATGTCCATAGTCAGGAAACCATGACTATCTGTTGATCAACGAGCTAGTCAACTAGAGGCTTACTAGGGACACTTTGTGGTCTATGTATTCACACATGTATTACGATTTCCGGACAATACAATTATAGCATGAACAATAGACGATTATCATGAACAAAGAAATATAATAATAACCTTTTATTATTGCCTCTAGGGCATATTTCCAACAATCTCCCACTTGCACTAGAGTCAATAATCTAGTTACATTGTGATGAATCGAACACCCATTGCGTCCTGGTGTTGATCATGTTTTGCCCTAGGGAGAGGTTTAGTCAACGGATCTGCTACATTCAGGTCCGTATGTACTTTACAAATATCTATGTCTCCATTTTGAACACTTTCACGAATGGAGTTGAAGCGACGCTTGATATGCCTGGTCTTCTTGTGAAACCTGGGCTCCTTCACAAGGGCAATAGCTCCAGTGTTGTCAGAGAAGAGAGTCATTGGGCCCGACGCATTGGGAATCACCCCTAGGTCGGTAATGAACTCCTTCATCCAGACTGCTTCCTGTGCTGCCTCCGAGGCTGCCATGTACTCCGCTTCACATGTAGATCCCGCCACGACGCTTTGCTTGCAACTGCACCAGCTTACTGCTCCTCCATTCAAAATATACACGTATCCAGTCTGTGACTTCGAGTCATCCAGATCTGTGTCGAAGCTAGCGTCGACGTAACCCTTTACGACGAGCTCTTCGTCACCTCCATAAACGAGAAACATATCCTTAGTCCTCTTCAGGTACTTCAGGATATTATTGACCGCTGTCCAGTGTTCCTTGCCGGGATTACTTTGGTACCTTCCTACCAAACTTACGGCAAGGTTTACATCAGGTCTGGTACACAGCATGGCATACATAATAGACCCTATGGCCGAGGCATAGGGGATGACACTCATCTCTTCTATATCTTCTGCCGTGGTGGGGCATTGAGCCGTGCTCAATTGCACACCTTGCAATACAGGCAAGAACCCCTTCTTGGACTGATCCATACTGAACTTCTTCAATATCTTGTCAAGGTATGTACTCTGTGAAAGACCAATGAGGCGTCTTGATCTATCTCTATAGATCTTGATGCCTAATATATAAGCAGCTTCTCCAAGGTCCTTCATTGAAAAACACTTATTCAAATAGGCCTTTATACTTTCCAAGAATTCTATATCATTTCCCATCAACAATATGTCATCCACATATAATAAGAGAAATGCTACAGAGCTCCCACTCACTTTCTTGTAAACACAGGCTTCTCCATAAGTCTGTGTAAACCCAAACGCTTTGATCATCTCATCAAAGCGAATGTTCCAACTCCGAGATGCTTGCACTAGCCCATAGATTGAGCGCTGGAGCTTGCACACTTTGTTAGCATTCTTAGGATCGACAAAACCTTCCGGCTGCATCATATACAACTCTTCCTTAAGGAAGCCATTAAGGAATGCCGTTTTGACGTCCATCTGCCATATCTCATAATCATAGTATGCGGCAATTGCTAACATGATTCGGACGGACTTCAGCTTCGCTACGGGTGAGAAAGTCTCATCGTAGTCAACCCCTTGAACTTGTCGATAACCCTTAGCGACAAGTCGAGCTTTGTAGATGGTCACATTACCATCCGCGTCCGTCTTCTTCTTAAAGATCCATTTGTTTTCTATGGCTCGCCGCTCATCGGGCAAGTCAGTCAAAGTCCATACTTTGTTTTCATACATGGATTCTATCTCGGATTTCATGGCTTCTAGCCATTTGTCAGAATCCGGGCCCGCCATCGCTTCTTCATAGTTCGAAGGTTCACCGTTGTCTAACAACATGATTTCCAGGACAGGGTTGCCGTACCACTCTGGTGCGGAATTTGTCCTTGTGGACCTACGAAGTTCAGTAACTTGATCTGAAGCTTCATGATCATCATCATTAACTTCCTCCCCAGTCGGTGTAGGCACCACAGGAACATTTTCCCGCGCTGCGCTACTTTCCGGTTCGGAAGGGGTGACTATCACCTCATCAAGTTCCACTTTCCTCCCACTCAATTCTTTCGAGAGAAACTCCTTCTCCAGAAAGGACCCGTTCTTGGCAACGAAGATCTTGCCTTCGGATCTGAGGTAGAAGGTATACCCAATAGTTTCCTTAGGGTATCCTATGAAGACGCAGTTTTCCGATTTGGGTTCGAGCTTTTCAGGTTGAAGTTTCTTGACATAAGCATCGCATCCCCAAACTTTTAGAAACGACAGCTTAGGTTTCTTCCCAAACCATAATTCATACGGTGTCGTCTCAACGGATTTCGACGGAGCTCTATTTAAAGTGAATGCGGCAGTCTCTAAAGCATAACCCCAAAATTAGAGCGGTAAATCGGTAAGAGACATCATAGATCGCACCATATCCAATAGAGTGCGATTACGACGTTCGGACACACCATTTCTCTGAGGTGTTCCAAGCGGCGTGAGTTGTGAAACTATTCCACATTTCCTTAAGTGTGCACCAAACTTGTGACTTAAATATTCTCCACCACGATCTGATCGTAGGAATTTTATTCTCCTGTCACGTTGATTCTCAACCTCACTCTGAAATTCCTTGAACTTTTCAAAGGTTTCAGACTTGTGTTTCATCAGGTAGACATACCCATATCTACTTAAATCATCAGTGAGAGTGAGAACATAACGATATCCTCCGTGAGCCTCAACACTCATTGGACCACATACATCGGTATGTATGATTTCCAATAGGTCGGTTGCTCGCTCCATTGTTCCGGAGAACAGAGTCTTGGTCATCTTACCCACGAGGCATGGTTCGCATGTGTCAAATGATTCGTAATCAAGAGACTCCAAAAGTCCATCTGCATGGAGCTTCTTCATGCGCTTGACACCAATGTGACCAAGGCGGCAGTGCCACAAGTATGTGGGACTATTGTTATCAACTTTACATCTTTTGGTATTCACACTATGAACATGTGTAACATCACGTTCGAGATTCATCAAAAATAAACCATTGACCAGCGGGGCATGACCATAAAACATATCTCTCAAATAAATAGAACAACCATTATTCTCGGATTTAAATGAGTAGCCATCTCGAATTAAACGAGATCCAGATACAATGTTCATGCTCAAAGCTGGCACTAAATAACAATTATTGAGGTTTAAAACTAATCCCGTGGGTAGATGCAGAGGTAGCGTGCCGACGGCGATCACATCGACCTTGGAACCATTCCCGACGCGCATCGTCACCTCGTCCTTTGCTAGTCTCCGTTTATTCCGTAGTTCCTGTTTTGAGTTACAAATATGAGCAACCGCACCGGTATCAAATACCCAGGAGCTACTACGAGTACTGGTAAGGTACACATCAATTACTTGTATATCACATATACCTTGGGTGTTGCCGGCCTTCTTCTTGTCCGCTAAATATTTGGGGCAGTTCCGCTTCCAGTGACCACTTCCCTTGCAATAAAAGCACTCAGTCCCGGGCTTGGGTCCATTCTTTGACTTCTTCCCAGTAACTGGTTTACCGGGCGCGGCAACTCCCTTGCCGTCCTTCTTGAAGTTCTTCTTACACTTGCCCTTCTTGAACTTGGTGGTTTTATTCACCATCAACACTTGATGTTCTTTTCTGATCTCCCCTTCCGCTGATTTCAGCATTGAATATACCTCGGGAATGGTCTTTTCCATCCCCTGCATATTGTAGTTCATCACAAAGCTCTTGTAGCTTGGTGGAAGCGACTGGAGGATTCTGTCAATGACCGCGTCATCCGGGAGATTAACTCCCACCTGAGACAAGCGGTTATGCAACCCAGACATTCTGAGTATGTGCTCACTAACAGAACTGTTCTCCTCCATTTTACAGCTGAAGAACTTGTCGGAGACATCATATCTCTCGACCCGGGCATGAGCTTGAAAAACCAGTTTCGGCTCCTCGAACATCTCATATGCTCCATGTTTCTCAAAACGCTTTTGGAGACCCGGTTCTAAGCTGTAAAGCATGCCGCACTGAACGAGGGAGTAATCATCAGCACGTGATTTCCAAGCGTTCATAACGTCTTGGTTCTGTGGGATTGGTGCATCACCTAGCGGTGCTTCTAAGACATAATCTTTCTTGGCTACTATAAGGATGAGCCTCAGGTTCCGGACCCAGTCCGTATAGTTGTTTCCATCATCTTTCAGCTTGGTTTTCTCTAGGAACGCGTTGAAATTGAGGACAACGTTGGCCATTTGATCTACAAGACATAGTGTAAAGATTTTAGACTAAGTTCATGATAATTGAGTTCATCTAATCAAATTATTTAATGAACTCCCACTCAGATAGACATCCCTCTAGTCATCTAAGTGAAACATGATCCGAGTTTAACTAGGCCGTGTCCGATCATCACGTGAGACGGACTAGTCAAGCTCGGTGAACATCTCCATGTTGATCATATCTTCTATACGACTCATGCTCGACCTTTCAGTGCTCCGTGTTCCGAGGCCATGTCTGTACATGCTAGGCTCGTCAAGTCAACCTAAGTGTATTGCGTGTGTTCCGAGGCCATGTCTGTACATGCTAGGCTCGTCAACACCCGTTGTATTCGAACGTTAGAATCTATCACACCCGATCATCACGTGGTGCTTCAAAACAACGAACCTTCGCAACGGTGCACAGTTAGGGTGAACACTTTCTTGAAATTATTATAAGGGATCATCCTACTT